>NW_017300132.1:1458204-1474363 GCF_001594075.2 Trachymyrmex cornetzi
GCGTTCTACCGTCGTGGGATTGCCCTATTGCCAGAGAGATGGGAAAAAGTAGTAGAAAATGGAGGAAATTACTTTGATTAAGGTATTCATTCATGTTCCCTTCGAAACAAATCAATTTTGGAGACGAAAAAACAGCAGGAATTAAGTTTAACACCTAATAAATAAAATAAAAGTACATATGTAAAGCAAAGTGAAATTGCCAACTAGATTGAATCACCTTATCTGTCTATAGCCCGTGCCGTTTGACGGCGGCTAAATTCGATCGGTCAGCAAAACGGCGATTTCCACGGCGTTTATCTCTTTTTGGAAGGCGAGTTTTGCTTTTCTTTCGGCGTTTGTACGTGCTGATCCTCCAGTTCCATACACGCAATCCTCGTAGCCGTCGCACTTCGACGCCGCTTCGCATTTTCGTCCGATGCCTCGCTATCTCTCTCGTTCTTCTCTTTACTACCAACGAGCTAAACTCGAGACGTCTGGCGTTGGCGGAGCCTGATTAACTCGAAAAATCGACTCGCCCGCTTCTTTCTCGAGAAACTTTGCCGGTCTCCTCCTCTCCCTCGATCTGTGCCTATCCGCCATCTCTCTTTTCTTGGATAGAAAACGGAGAAGCTGAGGAGAGACAAAGAGCGAGAAAGGCGCGTACCATTGTCGACGGTAGAAAGTAGTGAACGCCAAGGAAAGAAGTTAAAGGCAAATAATGGCGCGAAGGGTGAAGGGGTACGGGGTAGCGGGGGGCAAATCGAATAAGAAAGCGTGCCGTATTTTATTTCTCTTCCTCAGAAAATCTCGCGCCTCCCTCCGCGGTCATGAAACTCCGCTCCGCACCCCCAGGAACAAGGAGGAACGCCTTGTTCCTGGGGGTGCTATAATACCGACAAAACGGATCGAGAGGATATAGGCATTACCGTGGAACGGAAAAGGAAGAGAACCGTAAAATACTATCGTCCGGTGACTCACCGGAGATCGGATGAGTCGCGATATTTCCGCTTTTAACGCGAGACTGCAAACGGCCTTCGAATTCAATATAAAAGGACAAATGTCACGAGAAACAATAGTTTCTAAGACTTCAAGATTTTTTAAGATTCGTGATGTTTTTTTTATTGATATCGATTCATAAATTTTAAGTGAGTGCGATTATTGAGCACTAAGTTGTATCTTCAGTGATCAGGATGTCCATCTGTCATGCTATAAAAACTAGGACAAGTGAAAACGAGTTTTTAAATATTTTTTCGTTGTTATAAATAACAAAATCAATTTTTTGTTATTAAAAATATGAAATGTATGAACATTTTGTGTTACATTAATTAAAGAGTGATATATTTCCTTATATACAATTTACAAATTGATAGCAATGCTACATCACTCAACGTCGATAACGATTTAATTGTAGTTACTTTTACGTTAAATTAACCGCGCGCGCGCCTCTATCAGAGAGAGAGAGAGAGAGAGTGAGAAAAGTTATAACTGCTAAAACTCGCCTTTCCTGAGACGACGATTAAAAGACTGGAGTAAAATATGTTTTGTGTTCTGGAAGTGAAGTCTCTTTCGTGATGAAATATACGAACGATAATATGCCATTTTTAACTCGATGGTGATAATTTACTAGTTGATACTTTTTTTTCAACGGATATTTAATCACGCGGAGCATTAGCAATTCTTTTTAGTTGTTGGTCTGATCCTAGAGCATTCGTTTTTCATCTTGGTCCATTATTTAATGAGACCGGCGTATAAAATCGCGCGGTTACGCAAGAGATCTTTGTTTATCGTGGGCGAGAAGGGGGTGATCTGGAGGGTCGATTTAATTCATTTTAGCATTCACTACATAGAGATGTATGTGGGGCGTGGGGATCTCTTTTCTCGTATGCCAGGGGCGACGGGTTTCTGGCAAACATCTGCGAACTTTTGCGTGTTACCCGTACGGCTCCCTTGGGAAGGAAACCTGATAATATTCTCGCGGCACGAGCCGAATCCTCGACATCGTGAGAAAATCCGGCTCGTGAATTTCAAGATCGATCCATTCTGTTGCTCACCATCAATTAGAATAAGTCTGCAATATGGTGTATCATTAGAACGCCGCTTATTTTAGAGGAAAAAAATTATCTTATTAACCCTCCGAAGTCGACGATGAATTTCATTCAGTTATAAATGTCTTTGTCAAATGATTCAATTTTCTTTGTGTTAAGCCTTGTGTCCACGATGCTAGAAATCAATCCGAGGCCTTGGATGAAAAAAGAATTGACCAATCGCAGTGGTCATGTGATCAAATTGTTCAAATGTGATTTGTTAATTGTTTCTCTGTCCGAGATCTCGGACAGATTTCTATAGCATCGTGGACATCGGGCTTTACACCTGCAAATTTGACTTAAGCCTTTTAATTAATATAAATTAAGTGGGTCTTAGAAGCTCAGTATCAATAACTATGTTACAGATTTATTCTGTCCGAGATCTCGGACAGATTTCTAGCATCGTGGACATCGGGCTTTACACCTGCAAATTTGACTTAAGTCTTTTAATTAATATAAATTAAGTGGGTCTTAGAAGCTCAGTATCAATAACTATGTTACAGATTTTGACATCAGCCCCGGTGAGTTAATTACAAAAATATATGGAAATGAGAATTCGATAATTAATCCGTTGTTTGACAAGTTAATTAGACTTCGTCTATTTAGCAAGACAGTGTCGCATTTGCTGCGTATTAATTATAATTTAGACAGCTCTTTATAGCTTTCAATAAAACTCATAAATTTTCAATTTAGATTTTATTTATGTAAATGATGATGTCAATTCGTATAACTTTATTGATTATTTGCAGTGACTTTTATCATGTCGAAAATATAAACAGCTTGAACAATATGATACGAATTTGTGAATCGATAAAAATAAATCTAATTAACTAAGAGAATTTCCATATTCAGTCAAAGCGGATCTTATTGTTTATATCTTTTCGTGTGAATTTATATAATATATATTTGATTTTACAAACTATGCGCCAAAGTCTTTTTCGGTCTTGAAAAATAAATAACTTGATTCTCCAATGCTTTTCGACATAGTGTGCAGTGCGAAGTGCAAGGTCGACTGCAGTGACGTGCTGATTCCGCGATATGTGTAACTATATATATATATATATATACGTATGTGCTTACATACGTGGATTACATATATGTTATTGTTCGGTGACGAAAAGACGCAAGCATGCAATGTGAATCTGGCGCGAGGTGTCATGTAACCCAGATTCGGTATAAAGCGCGAGCGCCTGTTGGGACAGGATTTACTTAACGAGTGAGCGTTAACCTGTCGGAATAATCCACGTGGCAGGGGTAATAATGGACTCAAGTGCAAATGCACCTCGGAGATGTCCGGGGCCGCCCCCGTAGCTGTAAATAGTGCACGCTTTACTAGCAACCGTCTCTGTTCATCCCCCGGACGGTTGTTTCAAGCCCCCGACTGCTGCTTCAGTCTCGACATTAACCCCCCTTAACGAATGACTACAGTTGCGTTTGCGCCATGCGAGTAGACCCCGAGATCGCGTTCATCTATGACGATATAGGAGACGGGACTTAGGCGAGAAGCATTTTACCTACGAGCCGCGACCTCGACCGGTCAAAGCTCGTAGTCTGCCCAGGTAGCTGATGGTGTCGCAACATTTCAGCTTAGGTTACCATAGCGATAATAGGATTAAAGACACGTAGCTATATAGTAGTTGTATTATGTACCTCAGTAGGTATATAAGATACTCCAAAATGCATCCAACGATGTATGTTGCAACGTTGGACACTGAAGGCGAAAATGTGGAAAATGACAGTTGTTGTCGATATCATATCATATTCAGCTATATTTAATCCTTTGGAGTTGATGCCGGATTTATTGTGTAAATCCAATCAGCGATAAATTTCTTTATTAAAAACATCAAATAATTTAATTTTCTTTATGTTACATCTGCAAATTTGGATTATTTTTATTAAAATATACTTAGTGTTAATATACTTATCAAAATATTAATTCTTTTTTATAAGAGTTATGTCTTTGGTTCTTTAAAATTAATCAGTGCCTTTTGATTAACATAAATTAATCTCAGCATCAATAATTGAACGGAAAAGAATAATTTTGCTTAAGTATCTAAATTATTCTCAATTTTAGCTACATACAGATTTGAAAATAATTTCGTTAGACCATTAAGATAATTATGTAGGATTTTCAAACATGATACGCAATGTTTTAAAAGGTTTTGATATTCTAGCAACCAGCTTAAGCGTCATATATAATTATTTTAATGGTCCAACAAAAATTTATTTTTTTGCTAAATATTTAAATATTTCAGTAAAACCGTTCTTTCCGTGTGTGTTAGAAACTTTGGTGTCACAGCTCCGGAGGGTTAATTAAACATGCTACAAGCTGTCAAACAAAATGTCATACGAAATGTAGAAGCGTAAAAAACGCTTATACACATCCGAATACATTTTCCAGGACGCGAATTAGCAAGAGTTAGAATCCGCGAATTTTACATTTAAGCTTACAACAGGCTGCGGCAGGTGACAAAAGGGCGAGTGACTTCTCTTGTTTTAATGACGATTGCTCAAGTAGGATTGTACAATGTACGAACGTGTGAGATATTAAGATAATTACGGTAAAATCGTAGACGCGAGACGGAACACGAAGCGTAACGGAACAAACGTGACGCCCCGACGAAATAAGAGGATATTTCAGCGCGCAAATTTCCCGGGGCTTTCCCTCGGCGATGGGCACGCACGCGCGTCCATGAGCGTACCTACGCTCATGCTTTAGCGAATACGAATAAACTTCAAAGAGTGGCGGGACCGCGACGGCGGAGAAATGTCGTTACGAGCGACGGCCGTTTCAACGACGCCGCTTAATTGAATTTCTCTCGGTCGCGTGATCGCCGCCATCCCTGTAAAAATGCAACTACCTTCGCCAACGAGCCACCCACCTGTTTCTCTTCCTGAAACTTCTCTCTCTCTCTCTCTCTCTCTCCCTCTCTTTCTTTCCTTTTTGTCAAAAGAAAAGTCTAATGCCGTGGAATATCTAGCCAATTTTTTACATTCGAATTTTATTAGAACTCTTTAACCTTTATCCTGGAGAAACTGTCAAAGAGAGAGAAAGAGAAAAAGACGTGCTTGTATGCATAGCTATGTATAATATATATACCTAAGCAACATCCACCAGACTCGAGTACGTCAATGGAGATGACAGAGCGAACAAGATAATGAGAAAAACGAGTCGAGCTTCAAGTCCTGCGACAAGAGAACGAGAGAATTCATAAAGGTGAATTTACATGGTTCAATCTTCGTGATCGTTCTGTATCAATGAACTAAAATAGCCGAGTTGAATAAAATGAACTTTATGTAAAGACTAAGACAATTCTTCGAATATTATGAGCAAAAAGGAATAATGAATCAATTATTATTTCAACTATTGAATAAAAAAATTATTGATAAAATATATTTTAATATAATGTTGGATTAGAAATGGAGAATAAAGCGATATATAAATTTTATATAAGTATAATATTAAAATATTCATAGAAAAATAGAAGAAAAGGTGGAATGAAGAAGCAAAAGAAAAAGAACATGATTCTTCAACGAGGGTAATTATATTTGCAAAAATATTATCTCTTTTCTTTTTTTCTTCACTTTATTCTCTTTCTTTAGCGGTGAGTTCGTCTGGAATGTTCGTCAAAATGGAGTCGCGCGAATTTCATCTTATGAGAGAGGCGGGCGCGGCCACAATGACTGGCAGGTGGAGGAAAATCAGACTAATTACTTTGAACATGCGGCTTTCAGCAAAATGGGCTTGCGATTATTTTCACGACTGGTTATAATCACGGGGACGTCTCTCTTGTTACATCGCGAAGGATTTATCAACCAACTACTCGTGCTGACGCACAAGAAGCGACGCTGGGACAAGATTTTATGCGCTATCTCTTAGCCGTGGTAGCTCACGTGGCATTACGGAAACTCGTGCTCTCGGCAAACCACGGAAACCACCGCCGAATAATGAATTGTCTTGATACACGCGATTAATTATCTTCCCCGTATATAACGCGGTCGGCCAACGGGTGTGTTTCGTGTACGCGGTTGTGTATGCAGATATTCTTTATCCCTCTATGGCCGAGCGTAGGTTGCAAGTGTAATACGTCGGGAGGCGATTACGTTGTTCTTTCTATCGTGATACCGCAAGTTTTGCTGAAAGAGATATATTAGACGTCACACGTTATTTTCAAGCATACACGCCGCACGCCGATGAGAAACAGGTGCATTTTACGGCGAAAACGCAAAAAAAAGTAGGGAATTCGCGATAGATTGTTCCGGTGCGGTGACTCCTAACTCTCATGCGAGTGAGGGATGAAAACGTGCCACTTTTTATTTTTATACCCGTCGCGTACGTGCTTGGCCGTCTCCCGCGACCACTTTCATAAATTTCAATTAACGCTATTTGGTCGCCCAACACGGGAGCACCTTGTTACCCAGTCTCGCCCGTCTACATTTTAGCACCAATTTACAGTTTATATAGCTTACGGCCGAAGCTGTACTACATCCAACGTCATCTTCATAACTTAGAACGCCTGATGTTTTCAAATTATTTCGGCGGCTTTCCTCTAGAACGTATTACTATCAAAGAGTTAACTCTTAATGCACATGATGATTTTCCGGTCCTTTATACACACGGGTTGTTCGTGTCCGTGAGTTAATTTTCATCACCTTTATACAAAAATTATTAAGTAATTCTTACATGTACCTTGACATCTTTAGAAAGTATATTTATAAAGTTGCGTATTAAAAAAATAGAAAATAATAGTAACCATGATTTAGTCAGATGTTTTTAGTATTTCAAAGAAAAGAAATACACAAGACCCAAATGGCTCAATCATGCGTATGTATTAAGAATGTATTAGAGAGGTGTATAGTCTCTGCAAAAAGTGACTGGAATTGAAAATTTATATTTTACAAAAAAAAAATTAACAATACAATTTTATAATTTGAACAAAAATGTTTATATTCTATTTTAATTATTTTTTTTTTAATGTATCTTTTAAAATAACTTTGATCCATAGGGATGCCGCAAGACGAGACCAGACGAGATTTTAGGAAATATCGTCTAGTAGATTGCGCTACTATTACATTGACAAATCGATTCAACTGACAGTAGTTTTATTTTACTCACTTCTTCTAGTTTTTTTTACTTAAATTCTATATAATTTCTATATAATTCCTATATAATTTTTCGAGACTCGAGATTTTCAAGAATCTCGAGTCTAAAATCTCGTCTTGTCTTTAAACTCTCCGCGCAAATCTTGTCTCGATCTCGTCTTGAAATTCAGGACGAGACAAGACAAGATTCTCGAAATCTCGAATCTTGCGGCATTCCTATTGACCCAGGTTCTAAAATGTCGTTAAATTTTTGTATTACTTTCAAATAAAACACAGAAAAATCTGTAATTTTTAAATAATGTTTTCATTTTGTTGAAAAATATGTATAATGTATTATATAAGAGTTAATATTGAAATAATAACTACCATATAATTTCTAGTATTTTATAATTTCTACAGAAGTACAATTTATAAAATACCGATTACATGTTATTACTTTATGCTTCATGCTTTCCATTTAACAATACAATTTTATAATTTAAATGAAAACATTTTATTTAAACTATAAAATTGTATTGTTAAATATAAAGCACGAAGCAGTGAAGTACTAACATGTAATCGGTGTTTTATATTGAGAAAAAAATTATTCATTAGACTAAATTAATTTAGCTTTATATAATATATCTTTCGTTACAGAATGTTTGTATTTAAGTCAAATTTTAATAGATATGTTTGATTTAAATACATATATTCTTTATCACAAAAAACGAACTATTAATTTAATTTAGTCAATTAAACAATTCTTTGTCTCAATGTCTGAATCGGCATTTTTTATATAATTAAAAATTATTTTATGATCATTAAAAACTTTTGAAAAGAATAAACATAGAATAGAGAACAATCATAAGTTCCTAAAATTATAGTTACTCGTCAAATAACCAGAAGCTGTGAACAGATTCCGCGGAAGTTTCTTCTCTGATAATACCCTTTTTATTTGGCCAAGACGTGCTGCTATCCAAAATTAGGGTATATGCAAAACGGTGTTTTATCTGTAAGGATGGTCTCGTTAAGACGGATATATCTTGGATAAAGGGTATTTCCGTACAAATGTGCTCTATGCGCGGACGAATTTTCAAAACGGAAGAACGAAACGATTCAACAAGTGGAGCCCCGTCGCAATCTTTTACAATCCGCGACATCTTCCTCGTCGCTAAGCAATATCTCGGCCGAGCAGCTGGAGACTATTCTTCTCCCGAAAAGCGGATTGGCGGAGTCTCTTATCATGCGACTCGGCGCGTGCACGTATTTCATACCAACATCTATTTCAACTCAGTCAGTTATAGTCAGTTATATATCTTATTTCTAAATGCGAACTATATATATGCTTCTATCTACCATTTATATTGCGGTCGCACTTTGTTGTACGTTATACTCGCGTATTAACGTATACTCTCGTTAATAGCAGTTTGGATTAAAAAAATGGCGATCTGACTGAAAAATGATGGGACTTTTTATCGAGATTTTTGCTTTGACAACTTGTCAGACAAATTGCCTAGCTGGAAAGATTAATGATGCAGTCAGATTTTATAGAGGCACGAAACAGTAAAGCGGCAAAACTTTTCTAATTTGTGTATGCACTATATATCCTCTTATTTTTAAATCTTTCTTATACATAATTTGTAATATCGGTAATAAAGATTAAGTGCTGTTTTATTCATGGAAAGATAAAAATATGTTTTTAAAAGATTAGTCTACTGAAGATCCGAAAATAAAACAAAACCTAACTTGGATCCATGACCGAGAACTAAAATTTATATTTATTCATTTGCGTCACATATATAATTTTTAGTTATTATTTTATAAATTCGAGCGAAATTTATACGCTATTATTTCAAGCGTATATTAAAAATTGAAAGAAAGTTTATAACGGATGGATCAATGTCTCAGTCAACCAGAAGAACCGAAAATTTATGATTGATACTTCAATTTCCTCGTTGCAGTCATTTTTTTCTTGCAATATATATGTATATATACGTCGAAATAAATTAATTCTTTCGCGTGCTATTACGTAATTTTTATTTGTAAAGTAATGAATAGCTATACCTAAATCTTGATTAACTATCATAAAGTCCATTCTTATCATCGCTGAAAATAGAATGCACGCAGACTAAATTATACGTTTACATTTACTAATGTAAGGTAACAAAAAAGCGGGATTTCAATACATTTTATCAATCTATACGATCGCAGCGAAGACTTATAAAAAAAAAGCTAATTTATTTCGACGTACAGCGCGCGTAAGAAAATAATTTACATAATTTCTCGCATCCGAAATCGTAGTTCATTACGATCGAAGCGCGGAAACGGGAGACTTAATACCCGCTAGCAATGTGATTGAATCCGTTATTGCAAACGATTCGAGAGGAACGCTCAAGAGGATCCTTGATCCCGCGGATGGAACAGGTTACAACGTTCGAAAGCGCAGTAAAATTGCAGCGTAGGGTTTCGGAGAAAACCGGGCGCGCCGTCATGATACCTGTTCCCTCTCGTAACACGCGCATATACACGCTTGCACACACCTTGCACATCGATTGGGTTTCGGGAATCTCGCGATTCGGACGAACGACGCGATGGAGCGAAAACCGTAGCGTTGCCGAAGATGGAACTTCCTAGTAAATTGTCCTGGAAAGCAGGGCCACTCCGAGTCGGTTTCACTGGCAGGGCTAAATCGAGAAACGATCGGTGCCCTCGCCGATCTTTTTCAATTACTTTTCCTAATGAATTTAATTTAGGAAGCCGTCATTCTTTTCTTTTTTTCCCGGGGCAGTCAGTAATCCTCGACTGGTTTCGTCGACGAGGCGGAAACGAATCGACCGCGTTTCTCCGACGCCCGTCGTAAATAGAATTCGTGCCACGGTGAGTATACCAGTTTAGAACGCCTCATCTACCGAGCGTCTGATTGTGATCCCTAGCACTTTTGCCGGATGCTCGAATCGTCTCAGTCCAGCTTGAACTTTCGCAGAATCTCATACGTGCGTATTCTACAGCACCATGTTCCGAGAATACTTCGAACTCTATCTAACTTGAATCGGTTATTGCACCGAAGTTGAAACGATGTACGGACAGATTCTAATGTTGGCAAATTTTCAAGAATTAATGTCTCGAAGAAAGTTTATAGAGCCATTTAAAGTAGAATTTCTAAAAGTCTTACGAAGACACATCATTTGTTACACAACGATATAATTAAAAAATTGTCATTGTTGAAGCATCAAGTGGAACGCATCCAGGTTGCAAAAACTCAATTCTTCAGAAGATCGATTCAAGACCGTCTGAATATAAACTAGGATGGGTCTTTTATTTTAAACTGGTAACAGCAGCAGCAGTCTCTCGACGTCTTATAAATCTGTTATCGATCAGAACCGAACGCGGTGTTTATACCTCTCGCTACGGGATACAGTCTTGAATGTGTCCTATACCGGGACGAAGTGGATGCGTACGATTTACAGGCAACCTAGTAGCTATTTGTATTATCCGCGCAATGTACCATAGATCATCGGCCACGATCTCCGGACATACTTCGGCCGTTGCGAGTTGCACTCGACAAAATGGGATAAGAGCAGTCCATTTGTAAAGGCCGAGCTGAACGTCGGCAGGTGGATAAGAGCAATTTGAGGCTGTCTTTCGTGCCCCCTCTGTCATTCTCCTTTCAGGTCGACGAAGAGAAACGTGCTCCGGTGTGAACCGCGGCCGCCAGGAAGTGAAAAGTACGGACCTTTCCTCTCATCTCTCTTTTCTCCCTCTTTCTCTTTCTTCCCTTCTTAGTGGCCACTTATGCGGCCAATTTTGTCCACGCTTCCACGTACGGTTTCCACGAGCGAGCTTCCCCGAAGCGATCCAATCGTGTCTCCAGCGATACGTACGCTCGAGAGCGTGGTTAAGCTACAACTTTACAGCACTTTTCTGTTACGAGATCGCTATTTCGCACGCGACATTAGATGTGACAAATAAAATGACGTTAAAATACGTGACTTAACCAAATGGACGGTTTCACTCACTTTTATGTATTCGATCTTGCTGACAGACTATTAGTTCTTTTCAAATTCCATATTTATACTTGCGATATAAGCAGAGATAATGTTTAAGAATGTAGTCTCTCTGGAAAAAGTGACTAGAATTTAACATTAAAATAAATATAATTTTGTGATTTTAAGAATAAATCAAATATAAGTAAATTGCTTATTTGTCTCCGTGATTGTTATAAATATATATTATTTACGCTAACAATCGCGGAGGCTCATAAGCAATTTACTTATATTTGGAATTAAAAATTTATACTTTTCGTATAAATGTCATATACATATGAAACAGTTCAATAAGGTCAATATTTATATTTAAAAATATAATTTTATTGTTTAAATAATTTTTTTCTTTTTTAAAATTATTTTTTAAAAACATGTCTATACTTTTTGTTGAAATAATTTTTGATCCAGGTTCTAAATCGCTATCAAACTTTTTGTATTTCTTTCAAATACAATGTAAAAAAAATTTATAGTTTTTTCATTTTTCGTACTATTTTTATTTTGTTAAAAATAAGTGTAATGAACTCCTTAATTATTTGTGCGTAGTATCTAGTGATCGAGCGTGTTATTGCTACCTATAGTCAAAAAGCCACGTAGGTATATCCGACATGCGTTACAATTTGAAAATGTTATTACTCTAGAAAACAAAACCGTGGGCTTTTAAATATCTCAAAGTTTTACAAGCGCACATCGAGATCAAACATTTAAATACAATCTTGACTAAAAGCTCGCTGTCGAGTGATCATAAATGAAGAAACAGGGATATAAACTTGAAGCTCGGGGTGTATACTTTTAGATTTGCGAGTATGTTTCGTCGAGTAGCGAAGCGACCGGGAACAGGCGAGTGTTATAAATTCGGTCGCAACGGCGTGAACGTCCTCCATCGTTTCTGGATTTCGTACTGGCGAACATACCGTCCAAGGTGTAGCGTGCAGAAGTGCTCGCTCGTAAATGATCGCGATTCACATGGGGAGGTAGCTCATAAGTATAGAACACCGTTATCACGACGTACCGTGACTGAATCGTAGAGAAGTCGAACTCGAAAACCGGAAATGATGGCGCGGTAGGTGTTGAATCAGAGGAGCGGATGCAGGTAGCACAAGTGGCATTGAAGGAGGTGTCAAGAGGCTCGCAGGAAGGGAAACTAGGAAAATATAGGGAGAAACTGACGGAGAAGAGAAGTGAAATTCGCACGAGTGGTGAGCAAAACGTCGCATGCAAGTTGCAGGATGTAAAATCGGAACAACAGAACTGTCAAAGAGGAACAGCTCCTGATTGAAGTTTGCGACGAATGGGGGACGACTCCATTATTAAGTTAAATACTCTTGATTTTACGAAGCGTCGAAAGAGATGTGAACACTAATTACAGTCGTAGAATATCAACTAATTTAAACTTAATTTAAATAAAAGATTACTCAGTCAACGTAGCGACTATTAGATTTTTAAAATTGAAATTTTGACAAGTTAATAATTCTCGAATTGTCAAGTACTTTCGATTTTCTTTGAAGTCATTGCATCGTAATGAAAGCGTAGGTATTTGCCGGGTACTTTCAACGGTTTCCTCTTTGTCTGTTTGCATATGGAAAAAGTCCCTGTCTTCGTCAAGCGCATGCCTTGCATTTCAAGAAAGTAGTTAATTCGAAATTACTTGATCGTGAGAGTTTCTTGAATCGCACCGTAATATTCTATAGATTGAATTTTCATTAAGTAAATTCCAACAATTTATCTTATCTTAATTTATTCTGCTATGTGAAATTAAATAATTAAGTAATTTTTGTCAACAAATTACACGTGCATGACATAATAAAACAGCAATCATTTCGCTATTCAGCAATATATTTATTATAATTATAATTCTTTAGACTTTCATCTTTGATATTATTATTTTGCATTTCTGGTCTTTGTTTTACAAATATCATTAATTTTATTAATTCATGTTCTTATTCATTTAACCTTCCATCAACAATGTAAAATTTTTACTCTTCATCTGCAACTTGAGTCTTTAAATTTCAGTGCATTTCTATATTATGTTTCGGATTGTATAAAAGTCTTAAAAATTCTTCTACACACTTGTGAAAAACTTTAACGACGAGTTTTTATTATCATAGAAGTTGAAATGTATTTTTTATACTCATTTTTTATAGATTTGAATTTATCTGCCAGAATTTTCACAATAAAAAAATCAGGGTCTTTAAAGTTCAACATTGAGAATCAATATTGAATCATGATTGACTGGTTAAGTACTGAAAATTACCATTGTGTGACACATCGCACGTCCATACAGACACAAATACAATTGGACTTATATCTACAAAACGTTTTCTGCAATCATTAATTATAAAACTGTACTATACTATTTTTTTATCTTTTATTTTATTGTACAATACTGAGGATGACCTAATCGAAACGTTTGCCCGATTTTATAATTTATATTGTAATATTCCATCATGACTCCTTTGTAATTTACAATTTATGATATTACTTAATTAGCATTAAAACCTAGTTTGGCTCAGAACCTTTTAATTTTATTGTTTGAATTATTTAAATTCATTGAAATCCTTTATATTTCTATATTAATTTAATTTTAATTATAATTATTTCTATGTTACTGATCATATATTATAAATGTTTGACGCGTGACTATTTTTGTATTTTTTTTTATTACATCATTCAAAAGATTCCCGTTACAAAATTTGGCGAAAGTACAATATGTATCGCGAAACTTCCGAGTAAAATGTTCATGTGCGAGGAGTTCCTTGTATGAGAGCGTTTGTCATAAAGTCTCCTATTCATGGTAACTTTCGAGAGTCACCGTCGAAACGGACTTGTCCAGACCTTTGCAGAGCTGGAACGTCTGCAGCAATCGTAAACAGATTTCTAGTCGCTGTATTTATTATGTACGAGTTTGCCGACTGATCTCGATCAAGATATATCCAGCGCTTTACCGAGATATTGCCACGGGAAGATTCCTTTTGCGACTTCGCATAGAGACATTTATTGCGCGTCAAAACAGCCTGAGCTGCAGAATCTCTTAAACGGTGTCGCATTGGAAACGCATGAGAAAGAAACGCGAGTATACATTTTTTTTTTTAAATCATTATCTTTTCACGGCACTTAAAGTACACGCGTCCTATGCGTGTCGAGGCGAAATATCGAACTCACGCGGTATTCGAGGGTGGAGAACAAAGGGTAAGCGAGACGCCGAGGGAGCTTCCAGCTTTCGGCGTTACCCCACTGCTGTCCGGTGTAAACATTTACCGATCGTACGCAAAGCCGGTGCCGATGGCTGTAGGTTGAGCAAACTTCGCAAACTGAATATATCTATATATATATGTATGTACGTATACGATCGCGCGTCGGTGGATTATCGAGGAATCGTCGTCCAGTGCATACGTAAGCGCCGTGATTTGGTAGCATGTCCATTGTTATACCGCGAAATCGACCTTCTATCCACAGGGAGCGACGAGGGTAGTCGAAATGAAATAAACCTACTGACAAAACAAAGGGGCTGCGTACGTGCGTGCGTACATCTCAGTGGCGTAGAATTGAAAAATAATCTTGAAGAGCTCAAAGAGACGTCTCATTTTTCTTATAACAAGAGATAAAAATAATTCTTTCATTAATGTCACTGTTAATGTCATTTTAATATTTCTTAAACTATTATTAATAAAATGCACTAAGATAATATATAGTAATAATATTAGTTTAAAAAATATTGAAATAATATTCATCAGAGAGAGAGCTTATTTATCTAAAGGCTTTTGGAACTGGAAATCTAGGGCGTCATCGTTTTAAAAATGAAGAAATTATAGAATTTAAACAATCGTATCTATGATGCAATTTTTTAAATCATTGAAACTGAAAATAGCAACTGTTATTAACGTACTTATAAGGCCATTGCCTTTTTAACACGATATGATTAATAACATGATTATAACATGATATTTGTCATTGATAAAATACTGATAGTATCGCGTCAGTGTATCTGCCAATCTAGTCAGAGGCGTGTAAAAAAAATTGTATTCATCAGGTTGGCAGGAGGGAGATAGATTGGTCTCGAAGATCATAAGCCTCTGAGTGTAAATTTGATAAACGCGACCCTGATGTGTGTGTTAACAGTAATATTAATTAAAAAATTATCTTTATGATGTATTGCAATAAAAAAATTAAATGTCTCTTTGCGACCTTCAAGATAGTATATAATGTTACCTCTTCATTCTCTATCTATGTATAACTAATGTAAAACTTACAATTAAGAGACACAGAGCTATCCTTGCATCTGTTGCAGTTTTGGTTGTTCTTGAATGTGTACGTATCTACGCGCAAATGCAAAGCGAAACTTCAATGGAAACTTGGATATAATCCAAGTAAAAAAGGAAGCGTGGCAAGAGAAGTCGAAACGTAGCATTCGCTCATACGACGATACTTTCGATGTACTTATCGATTGAAGAAAGTTTTAATAGGCGAGCATTTTCAAACACGACGGAACTTTACATTCTTAATGACGATGAAAAAAATAAATCTTTACTTATTATTGAAACTTTAATACTTTATCGATGCGAAACACGGCTGTTGTATAAATAACGATTGCTTGTAATAATCAAATTCTGGTTATAAGTCCTCAAATGGATCAGGTAACTGTTAACTGCGACTAATGTTCGAGCTTTTAACGGACTAGTAAAATATTCATACGTTATTTATATCATTCATCACAGCTTGACAGATCTGTTATGATATGGTTTATTTATAAACACTTAAAATCATTAAAATTTATATATTTTATTAAAAATTTATCCAATAATATATCATCTTGATATTTTGCTATGAAAATTTGAGTTGAAAAATATTAAGTTAAAAATAAAAATAGAAATATAATATTAAAGATTTTTAATTTTGCATTAAAATATCTTTTATCTTTACAGAGATATGTATACCTATAAAAATATATATATCAATATAAATATTGATATAAAT
>NW_017300132.1:1474424-1481801 GCF_001594075.2 Trachymyrmex cornetzi
TATATATATATTATATATATCTTCCTCGGGAAAAGAAATGCTTCAAAAAATATTTAATTACTAGTTAAATAAGCCATTCTGCATCTTTTTTTATTCGTTTTTTATTTCTCACAACTCTCGAAATACCCGAAGCGGTTATCCAAAGACAATAACGCACAGGTTTCCGGATGACATGCTAAATTTTCTCTCTCACGGTTTCTCGAATTTCGCATCCGTTTTGGCATCGCTTGTCGAGTACTATATTGACCAGAATCGATAATTTATGCGAAGACCAGCGGCGAATAGCAGCTTTATTTCGAACTCGATGGACTATACAAAAAACAGTTAAATAAAAAACATCGAAGCTTTCTCATATTGATGCTATCCATTCTATCTTCTACAATATTCGACAACGGAAATCGAAAGTTTAAGTCAAGCATGAAAAGATACATGTATAAATGTCTGATGAGTTAAATCACAAATGAAAAGGTCATTATTTCTTTCGATACCATCGCGCGAAAATAAAATGCGAAATACCTTCTACCATATATCTATTTAAATTACGTTTTGTTTACACGAATCGCAAATTGCTACGTCATGATAAAATGCTTAAAATGTGAACAAATAAAAAAAATATTTTGAGATATTTTATCCCATTTGTCATTTTTTTTTAAAGAAATTTACTTGACGCTTCATACGAGTCTATGCATTTATAGACTCGCTGGTAAATTTTCGCTTGTTCCACCGACATGTATTTTTTATCACGTTTAAAAAGGACATATGTTACGCTTGAAAAATGTATTATATAATTATATATTCATAGCACTTGTTAGTTTGCTAAATTTTGGTGAAATTTGTCAGAATGCAAATATATGTAATTAATTCTATGACAGTCCATCTAATTTTATGAAATATATAAAATCGAGTAGAAAAAAATTTCAACTGACGATAACGATTTGTTCTTGTACGAGTTTTTATCTCGTTGCTTGCCTTTTTACTATGCAAAAATTGGCCGTAACGATCATAATGACAAGCGAATGTTACATTTCCACTGCAAACATTTTGTATCACGAACTTTATATTATGGTTAAAAATATGTAAAATGATTTTCTCGTTTATACGGCAAATAAAATAACTAAAACAGCAGATTTTTCTCGTCAAGAGCGTTTCTCTCTGGAAAATATTAAGACAAAACGGTGCTCGAAAACGTGCTTTTTTTTGCTTGTACCGCTATTTATCAAATATATTCCAGACTATATGTATAATATATAAAGCTCATGAACTCTAATGCGAGACGTGGAGCTGACCCTAGCCGATTTGGTCAGGTCGATATTGGATATATATATATATATATAAAAATACGAATAGAATATCGATAATATCGCGGATACATCGACGGCCGATGTAAACGAGGCTAGCATCGAAAGTCACATTTATGCGGGTCGGTTCGCGTATATACGGCATACAATGTTGCCGCGGGATTTATGCGGAATATTTTTACCTACTGCGAAGCGCTGGCGAGATATCCCGATGCGTACAAAGGGTGGATCCGAGTGCACCACGACTTCCGTAAGCGTTACGATGCGCCGTGTCGCGCGCCTCACCGCGATGCGGTGTGCTTCGGGGTGATTCGTTTCGTGCCGAGGAAAGAAAAGGAAAAATCCCTTGAAGAACAACGTGGATATACGGAGACACCGATTTCTCCGGGAAGTAGAGCGAAGTGACTGCGGAATTTCTACGGAATTCCCCAACGCTGCTGCCGTCGAATAACGAATTGCATTCAGGATAACGTCGACGCGATTTTTCCTACGATTGGGAATTACGCGAATCTCCGTACCGTCACTAAAAGCCTGCTGTGGAATTTTGCAGCGTTGAATTAGCTGGATCAGTAAAGGGTGAGGAGATTTTGTGAGGATCGAAGTGAGCTTTTTCAAACGGACGACTTTAAGCGACATCGAGAATGGAGGAATTGTTTACGTCGTGGGTTCATTTAAACAAAACCTCCCACTTTGTGATTCGCGTTGTTAGGAGAAGTGACCCGGCTAAACGCATTTTAGGCTATCCGAGTAGAAAGGCTCACGGCGAAACCTCACCAACCTCTGCGCTTTAGTAATCACCAGTCAAGCGTGAACCAATGCCAGCCTTTGATGGGAGTATTTCATTAAACTTATTATTAAAACTAAAAGAATCCAAGAAATATGAGCGTCGAAATCACGATTTAGGACAAAAAGATATCGTTCCCTTACTTCAAAAGCGACTACTCAACACTTAAATTTTTCAGAAAAGGGGAAAACTTATTTTTTAATTTAACAGAAAATTATTGACTAATCAAATAATATCGACAAAAAATATAGAAACCTGATCAAATACATTTTTATTATGTTTGTTTCACAATCTCTAAAAAACCATCCTTTTCGAATTACGATTATTCTTATGTTCTACAAAATTATAACAAGTGCGAAATAATTTATTAAAAATGATATAATTCGAAATATCAATAGTTTATATCGACCAGCTAACATGACCAAATTCAGAAGACAACAATTTTTTCTTCAAACTTCGATCAATACTCTAAATGTCTTAACTCTAAATGTTCCCTGTAGAAGACTTTTCTTTTTATTTATAAAAATGACACAACTTAAAATACGTCACTCTAGTAAAAGGTATTACAATCTCTTTTAAAATCTTGACAATGACACAAGTGCTATTTGACGGATTGTAAAGTTAGTTTCATGTTACTTTTCGTGATTGACAAATTACCTAGCTTATCCACGGTAATAATTCAAAAGTCATATTTTTTCGAGTATGTCACTTTCGAAGTAAGGGAACGATACAACAATAAAAGAGCGGCAGACATAGAAATCAATGATGAATAGTACTCTTTCCCGAAGATAGTGACACATAGCGAAAGCGTACACGGCGTTACGCGCCACATTACGTCCATTTATCCATCAACGCGACGACAGTATCCCTGTCTTCCGGTCGTGTTGGTTGATCCCCTTACCCTCTGTGCAAACGACACACCGCTAACAGCGGCGTCTTTGTCCGAGGTGCAGCGACGTAGAAATTGCTTCCACAATATTAATACGTCCGATAATCTCGCAAGGCTCTGTTTTCCGTGCAGATACGTGGCTCGCGGTAATCCCGCGTATAGTTTCCGGCTATAACGGCAGGCTTTCATTAAGCGCGCGCTGCCACTGTCCCGCTTTATTCTACTGTACTGTTCATTTATGTTGCGCATCCGCGCGCTGGCGGTCCACGGCGCCGAGGCGCACGTTATTACCGTCTGTCCCAGACATTTTAACGTTTGATACCGTTCTCCGTTACGTTTTAACACGCCCGACATAACCACGCGCCCGCGGCCGCGGACGCAGCTTGACACTCAGGAAGACCCGCAAGCACATTATGTAGGATACCGCGGAAACGTATATACCTTTAATCCTGATAGGATTTAGTCTTCATTGAGAAATTAGTCGTGATTGTGAAATGGATATTCTTTTCCATCCTGCGCTTAACCGTTTTTGCGAGAGTAAAATTTCCGTTTTAATCGAGTATGTTGCATAACACAAATTATCGCAAAATAAGTGTTTTAAATGTTGTCCGATATGCGGGAATAATAACATCGTATATATGGATAATAATGTTATTTACATGGAAGATTCAGTTGTCAGAAGTTAGATCTTGCTAGAAGCAAGATACTGAAACTCTTTAGAAACTAGATTCTACTCTGATGAACTGTCGAGCTATCGTATGAAACTTCCTTGACATGCCAGCAATTATTTCCACGTCTTTTCTTTCTTTTTTTCTTGAAACAAAAATGTTTCCAACCTGACTAAATAATAAAAATCACTAGTTTAGTACTTTATAAAAATATAATGTACAATCGAAAGAACGGCTTTGTGGAAATATCTAAAAATTTAGCTAGATACAGGTCTAAAAATAATTTTATCAGACTTTAAATTAAAATGACTAGATATATAAAACGCTTAAATATTAATGATTCTGCAAAATGGTTTCACATTTTAGAAACCAATTTAAGCGCTCTACATACAATTATTTTAATAATCCAAACAAATTATATTTAGATTTGCACATTTATAGCTTTATATACTTCAGTAAAACCGTTCTCTTTCTATATCGCGAATTATAACGCTATTTATTAATCATGATTCGATAAATTTGCTGCAAGGCTAACATATAGAAGTCGCAAATTTAACAGATTTAATTTTATCAGATTTAATTTTAGAGAATAAGTTAAAGTTGAATAAATTTACTGATGTTCCAAAGGCAAGCGCGCGACGAACTTAGACTATCGATGGAGACTGTCGATATGCAAAATGGATAGTGATTATATGGATGAATGATTATTGGATGTCGAACTGGCGAATTGTACGTAAGATGCTGACAAAGTATGGGACATTTGTATACAGGAGGCGCGGGCAGGGACGGAATAGAGTTTAATATTACGATGATCTTGTTGAACGAGAAGAATAAAAAAACGCTGCCTAACGCGCAAAGATCGAACGTAGCCGGGGCCGTTTCGTTGCCCACGGCGCTCCATTTACTATTCCCATAGGGTACCGAGAAAACGCTTATACGGGCTGCCATTGTATTAGGGTGCCGTTGCCTCGGGGTCTTCTATCTATCATCGAGCATCATGCTGGGATTGCAACCCTCGAGTTTGCGCACTTACCGCGTCGCAAGATGCCGTATTGCACCCCATTGCGATTGCGTCGAGTTATATTCTCTCGCAGTAACGAAGTGGCGTTCATAACACATTTATTATATAGCGTGCACGTTATACAATTGCATAATAATAAAATAGATCGCACTTGGATGTAGGGGAGAACCTGACTCTCAAGTTAAAATACTCTCAAAATGATAACGATGTTTCAGCGTCGTTAAAAAAACGATTAAGATCATCCACCAGTGTTTAAAATAATCCTTTTTCTCTTTTTTATCAAAATATTATACACGCAATACAATTGCATAATGCTAACATAAATCATACTTGAACGTAAGAGGAAATTTAATCCTCAAGTTAAAATACTCTTAAAATGATAACGAGTTTTGGTATAGTTCAAAATTTTCGATTAAGATCTAGCAGTTATTTTGATATAATCTTCTTTCTTTTTCTTATCAAAAGATATAAAATGGTAATTATTATAATTATTATAATCGAAACACAGTTAAACTTTTTTTCTGATTATTTTCATATAACGGAAACGAACCGATGGCGAATTTCCCGTTAGCAAGGATTAAGAGAATCTTTTTGCCTTCTGAGAGTCGTCGTTGGAAAATCTGCATTGGAAGTTGGAGAGGATTAGAGCAAAGTAGAAACTACCGGGTGGTCGTAATTTGTTCGTAAAGTGCCGCGCGGACCGGTGTTAACCGTAATGCACAGCGTTATACATAGTCGGGTTAGTAACTGTAATAAGTGAGAAAGGGGTAAGCGAAAAACGCAGCCGTTCGCGAACTAAAGTATGGCGTGGGATATTAAAAGAAAGAAGTTGAATCGAACGAAATCTCGATATATGTGGTGGAATGGATAGGGAAACGCTCCTGCGTTTTATTCGCGTGCGCATCCGAGGTAAAAGGATAACTTTTAACAATCGGTTCAGAGTTACGTGAATTCGAACCTTTCATTTTAAAATCGTGTAATCCAATTTCTAAAGAGTAAAATTTAAATAGAAACATGTACAATCATGTTCAAATGTAATCACGAGATAGAATTAAAAGTATAAATTAAGTAAAATATGTAAGATTGTAATATATATATATATATATATATTCTTACATTTTGCTTAATTCATAATTTTAATTCTATTATATCTCTCGTAATTATATTTGAATATAATTGTACATGCTTCTATGTAAATTTTATCAAGATATTTTTGATATATTGTTATATAAATATTAAATATACATAATTTTATCCAAAAATATTTTAATAAAAACTCTCGTATTAATTATACCGAAAATTAGGTCGGTAAAACAAGTCAATTTTCATATATAACGTAGTTTATAATGTGATGGAAAAAATGTTATATACACATGGCTAAAATAATGGATAGTTTTTGAGTTATGGTATATCAAAAGTGCAATAAAAATTGTGCACACAGCATCTTTAATGCATTGTAACTTAAAAACTATTCATTATTGAGCCTTATGTCTAACATTTTTTTTCATCATATTATAAGCTACATTATACGTGAAAATTGACTTATTTCACTGGGACTTAATTTTCCATATAATTAGTGCGAAATCCTTTGTTTTAATAAGATTTTACATTAAAAAAATTTTACGTTTCAATAAGATTTCTAAAATTTAAGTTATATTTTTAAAATAAATGATTATATATCTTTTAGATTATAAAACTTTATAGTGATTAATTAAATAATGCTAGAGACACTTTCATGATACTTTAATCAATTGGTATCGCTTGAAGGTTCTTTGCATTATAAGAGAATAAAAATTCGTTGCTATCATGAGAAGGGCTGTTCATCCGATCATACTAAGTTCATCACCCTCGGCCCTTCTTACATTTTATCTACACTCGTCTGTATGCGTTTCGGATTAGCGACATACGAAACCGTAGGGCGGCGTTATCCCCCTGCAGATTCCGCCGATGATTACTGTTATTCACGGACAGGCAGTGGTTGAAATAAATGCGACCTGTACCCTCTCGATTCTCGCGCGTCCATTGTGATGATTAAACTAAGCTACATAAGTAGCAATCTATGTTAATTTTAACCGCAAGAAAAACTCGGGGAAATATCTTGATTAAGGATGTATTATATATATTTTTTAACAAAATGGAAAAATAATGAAAATTTTACAGATTTTTCTATGTTGTATTTGTGAAAGTAATACAAGTTTAGCAACGATATTTAGAATTTGTATTATTTCAATAAGTAGACATGTTTTTAAAAAATAATTAAGATAAAATTGGAAAATTTTCATTTAAAATAAAACTGTATCATTAAACATAAATGTTGATCTTATTGAATGTTTCATGTGTACGAGGGTCGTCTGAAAAGTTTTGAGCCTAACATAGAAACAAGTAATTTTTCGGTCAAATTAAATTTTATTTTTCCACATAGTCTCCTTTTAAGTCGATACATTTTTTCCAGCGATGCTCTCACCCCTTTAATCCATTCAAATAACACTGAGCGTCTTGCTTTGTAAAATAGGCGTCTACGGATGCAATGACCTCCTCGTTCGATGAAAATTTCTGTCCTCCGAGCAAAACTTTGAGTCTAGGAAACAGAAAAAAATCGCTGGGGGCCAGATCTGGTGAATACGATGGATGGTCAATTAATTTGAATCGCAATTCGTGAATTTTTGCCATAGCGACCGCCGAAGTGTGAGACGGTGCGTTATCTTGATGGAACAGCA
>NW_017300132.1:1482361-1519950 GCF_001594075.2 Trachymyrmex cornetzi
TTAATTTGCGTAGACGTATTGCCTTTCAAATGCAAGAATTTAATTATAGCACGATATTCAATTTTTTCCATTTTTACAAAATGACACAAATGATTGTCACACAAGAACTGAACGTCCAAAGTGGCCACAATTGTCACAGATATCTTTCGTAAGTATCACGATTATAATACCAGAATGGCTTTGACGAGTAACGTCATTTTCATGATGACGCTCAAAACTTTTCAGACGACCCTCGTAAATTTACAGTTTCAATCACTTTTTGCAAAGATTATATCTACTATATGCTTATAAGGTGATGAAATAGTACACCTTATGCATTTTTATACATTAATAATTAATAAAACACTTGTATCTCGAATTGTTTACTTCGATCGATTGATTTGTTGCTTGGAAAACATGTAAAAATAAAAGAATGAGCGCATTGAACGAATCTTCTCGACAAGAATGCGCATATACGTGGCAATCGGTAGATGGGAAGTCGAGCGATTAAACAAATAGCATAGAAGAAATCGGACGATCCCATAATTTCCTTATCCGCACGAACGGATGCTGAGGAAACGGAGCAAGCGAGAAAGGCAAAAGGAAGAAGAGAAGGCAGAGGAAAGTGGCGCCGTGCCGGAATGTTCTACGTCGAGGTCATTATCCTGATACGCTCCCAATCTCTCCACGAACATCGGAATCTCGATCGGATCGTAGGCCTAACCCGCGCGTAATCCTTTCTAATCCTAAGGGAGAACCATGGGGATTCGTGCAAATCGGCAATCTATTCCTAATGTCTCCACTAATCCCTGGTCCGCGAACGGTGTAGCCTATCCGCGTTTAATGGTCGTATTTACTCACCAACCGTGCCTCTTAGAAGATCTCGTAGAGAGCTGTCGGGATTGATACGAGTGAATCTTTTCCGATGGTCGGCACTATCGAGATATATCCTTCGTTGTATTGATCCTAGAATTCCAGATGTGATCGTCGATCCTCCCCAATCAAGAACGGCATAGTCGTTTCCGCAGCGCATCGTTTAGGGCGTCGTTTAGGTCATCTGCAACAGACTTACGGAAAATCCAATTACTTCTCACCGCATTAGTGTCGTCCTGTGATGGAAGGTTTCGTTATTGGGCTGTTCCGTCATCTGAATCAGAGCTCCGTGTACGTTAAGTGCTGCTAATGTCGCGTACGTAGTATCCTGCCCTGATGGATGAGAATATTCCTCCACTCACAGGGTGCCGCGCCGTTGCGTGAAAATCACGCAACCGTGACCAGACTGTTATATATATATATAACTATTTATCTATCTATCATAGATTTCAAAGATAAAACTGACAATAAGGCTATTTGTTTTTATATCAAGCGAATACAAAGTATGTGTACGCTTTTTCGAATATTTTAAAGCTCAGAATGTCTCCTCATTCTTTTAAATACAAAAAATATTAGGTAAATCATAACTCATTTTTTAAATACAGTTATTAAAAATAAAATACATAATTGTGAATGAAATACTTATTAATATTTTAGCGGATAGTTTTTTTTTCGGTTCAAAAATCTTGCGAAAATTTTCCTTATGTATCAGACACTCTGTCAAAACTCTACTAGAGGTTCCAAAAATTATACTTATGTTCGTAAAGGCGAAAAAAAAAAAACTTTAAACGATGACAAAAAATGTATTCGTAACCAAAAGTAGTTGTACTTTTTTATAATTAAAACTGAAAAATGTGGTTTAAACCACCAATCCCCTTTTCTTGAATATGAATATATAGAGAGATAGAAAAAAAAAGAGAAGAAAAGAGAGAGGGAGAAAATACGGTAACAAAAAACATTATTCTATATCGTTTATACATTTATAAAATGCATCTAAATATTTAAAAAATTAAATTTTTTCTTAATATATAAGAAATTAAAAAAATATCTTCTGGATATTTTCCTGCAAATTTACTGAAAATCAATTTCAAATAGCCTGTAAAAATTTGCAAATTATACCATAAATCTATAACAAACAAGTAACTAAGTTTATATATACATTAATGTTATCGAAAGAGAAGTAAGAGAGAATATTCATGTTGCTTTTGCATTGAATCTAATCTTTGTTACATTATATTGCGGTGTTATATCTATGATCGTTCGCGCCGGGAGCATTCCGAGCCGGGCTCAGGAAAGTTGCCACCATCTCCGCTAATTGTAAGGTACTCTAATAATAGTAATAAATATATGGCAGTTCACGGAAGGGCGCGGTGGTTTTATGAAAATATGGTAGACTCGGGACAATACCATACTATGGAAACAATTATCGGACTTCGCACGGCGGCGGTGTCTGCTGTTTGCATCGCGACAACGAATTTCCGTTGGGAAGCAATTACCGTTGCTTGCGGACGACGTCTTTTGCGAGCCGCGGTTACTTCGGCCCTTAACTCTTCGATGCACATTTCAATTTTCCATCTACTTAAAAGTTATACATAATATAATTTATCACGATAACAAAATATTTACATTGCTTGCGCAACGGAATACGGCGAGCATAGAGTAGAAAATGTAAATCCCAAAACCTTTTTAAGTTAAAATTCTGTTGAAGTATATAATTTATTTAAGATTAAATGAAGAATGAGACTTTGCTCTCTAGTGGTTTCTACTAAAATCGGCAATTCTATACAGAATGTCCTATTTGCTGATGTTAATTTCGTACATTCGCTTCATATTTCGTTCCACCTGAACAAATCCTCCATTGTGTTTGAAATGGCAATTAAAGATAAATAGTTAATCACAATGAAATTGAGAATTTTTTAGTCTACAGGGTTCTATTATTTTGCGGATATTTTAAATAATAATAATTTATATTGATATATTTCAAAAAAGAAATATTAAATTTAAAATTTCAATACTAAATTAATATTAGATATTAAATTAATATTTAAAAATATTAAATTAATATTAATTACAATAAAATTGTGAGACTTTGCTGTTAAATATCTACAATTCTGAGAAAATAAAAAATGTATTCAGGTCAACAAATTTTTATATGATTCGTGGTATGATGTGAAAAAGATTTAAAAAAGGATAAAGTTCTCATATTATTGCGCTCCTTAAGTTAAGAAATGCACTATAAAAGATCAAAATAATATAATTTTATGACGCGCTATTTACTTTTTATAAGGATCTTATAACTATCTATCGATGGAAAGTGTTCCTCATGAATAAATACGGAATAATTATTGGCGACAATCTTATAGTAAGATGGAAACAATCATTTTGCAAAAATATTTCAAAGTTTAGCTATTGGGTACAAAACTGAAACTAATTTTGTTGGACCATCAAAATAATTATATAGAAAACTCAAACATGACGAGCAATTTTTGCAAAAAATTTTTATATTTTAGCAACCAGTTTGAACGTCATATACAATTACTGACAGTCCAACAAAATTATAATATATATAGACGTAAAGATTCGAGCGCGTCTCTTCTGTTTTTCGTGATTTGCGTTATTAACCCGCCGTTAACTGACTTTATGAGCCTTTGAATAATATGGTAGATGTCTTCCTTCTCGCGTGGGAGTGTCTTCTGGTGTCAGTCTTTGTGTAATCCACCTTGAGAGAGTTGCACCAGTTTCGGTCATCTCCGCAAAATTGCAGCCCTCATCGAGTCGAGATTAAACCTCACAGTCTCCGCCAGCGCAAATGCATATATGGAAGGCTTTATCGTTATGTGCGCGCGAATGTACGTGTGTGTGTGTGTGTGTGTGTGTGTTTCTGAGTGGGTGGCCGTGTTCACATACGGAGGAGCGAGCAGACATCTGGTTCGTGCATCTCGTCTAAGAACGTAGAGGGGTAGTAATGTGGGAAAGGGGTTACGCGCCGGAGGAGCATAGCTCGCAACCCTTTTAGCTCCTTACCTTTTGCCACGTGCCATCAGCGTTTCCTCTCTCGCACTTTTGAGATATAGTCGTAAAGCCGCGCATCATACTCATTAAGGGTGCATTATCACACAGGTGCCCTAAGAGATACACGCAAGTTCCAAAAACACGGGAGCTTAGTGTTAATTAATTTCTTTCAAACTATTATGATATGATGGATAAGGCCAAAATGCAAAAATAGTATCATTTATAATTATTATTAAAACTGAAACGATTTCGATGTTAAAGTTCTTTAACGTACTCTACATAGAAAAACCGATTTCGTTGTATAAAGTGTTTAAAAATTTTACTAGATACACAAATCTGAAAATAATTTTGTTGGACTGTGAGTAATTGTATACGACGTTCAAACTGGTTGCTAGAATATAAAAATTTTTTGCAAAAATTGCTCGTCATGTTTGAGTTTTCTATATAATTATTTTGATGGTCCAACAAAATTAGTTTTAGTCTTGTATCTAATAGTTAAACTTTGAAATATTTTTGCAAAATGATTGTTTCCATCTAGATTTTAAATCTTGTTATATTGTTTTAGTGGTAGAAGGGTACCAATTTTGCTATCACAAGAGAACCTTACGTCAAATTCTAATTTGTAATGAAACTTTATATATCTAAACATTTAGATTACATAAAGAGAATTAAATGAATTTAGAAAATATTAATTGTGTGGCCAATAAATTTGAAGGGGTGAAATCATTCCTTATACATAAATCAGTTTTTAGCTTTCCTCGTTATATCTCAAAATTATTTTTACAAATATTATTGACATTGATAAATAAGTAATTTTATTAAAAACTTTTATGGAAAACGTTTTTTCATGTCTTGAATAGTTTTTGAGATATAACGAAAGAAGCATTTTTATAAAAGGTAGTTCCATCTTTTAAAATCCTTTATTAGCATCTGGTATTTTCTAAATTCATCTATTTACGTAACTTATATGTATACAAAAGGTCAGTCTTTTATTCCTGCATAAAGTAGACTACACTAAAACAGTTGTTCTTGCTTTCGCCAAATGTCAAACCTATCTCACTTTAAGTTTCAACAGTGTTAACTAGCTCAGCCATAAAAGACCTACAGTTTCATTACAATCACAATTTGATGCTTCGTAAGGTTGTTAGTCTATCGCAGGTTTCTTTATTTCGTGCTAAGATTACCAGTCATTCACATCGGTCCGAAGAGCCTCTTTTTCATACTCCACTCCACGCGATTCCTCGGGGTTGCTACAGCCGCGCCGCCGCCGCCGCCACCGCGAGTTCTCGAGTCTCGCGGCTAGTGGTGGTTGGTTTCTTTGTGTTTGCCGGTTGCCTGGGCAACCTCGAAGAGTTTGCCCAGGATTAAATATGTAGTTTCGAATTAGGGGCACAATGTCGGCTCTCTCTCTCTCTCTCTCTCTCAGACCATGAAACGCGGTCTAAGACGACGCGTCTCGAGCTATGCGGACGAGCGGTTCTTTAGAGGCAGAGGCAACAAAGCGCGTCTGAGGGTTGAAAGGGGGTTCGCATGTGGTCGTCGGTCTCGATGTTTCGCGATGCGAGATTACTCGTTTCAGCGATAGAAAAATATAACGGCGTGACTGCAAAAGAACTATTTTGCCTCTTTTCTTTTGTTTCAAACGAAACTGCTTTCCTTTTAGAAAGAAATTTGGCTTCATACAAGGGTTTCATATATTTATTTTATCGAGATATCTGATGTTTCGATAAAATAAATATGTGAAACCCTTGTGCATCTATGTGTAAAAATATCTGTGATTTTATAACAGGATATCGATTTTTATTTATTCCAATAATGAGAAATAGTTTTGGTTGAAAATGAATAAATTAGTTATAGCTTTTGATCATATCAATTAGAATTCCGGTTATCATAAATGAATATCTAATTATCTCGATTAAAATTATAATAGATTTAACTATAAAATTTTGATTTATCCATTTTTCACTAAAATTCCAAATAATGTAACTAGACTTTTTCCAGTGGACATTTCAGAGCTTTTAAGCGCTATATAAAAAATAAAGGCGAAGATAGATAAATACGTGCATTTTATCTTCTGTTGTTTTTGAGCTCATTTCAAAAATTAATTGTGCAAAATTAATTAAATTTTCATAACCGAATAATCAATTTCAAACTCATTAAAATGGTTCTTTTTAAAACATTTGTTGGTTTTTTTAAATATTACATAAGTTAACCGTACATTATTTAATTAATTTCTTTATAAGTGCACAGTTTTTAATTAACTAATTGTATTTCACTTTTCATTAAATTAACTACAGTTGTGGCAGCTCTTGCTCTGGATTTTATGCTGTTACAATCAACAAACACTGCGTAAAACAAATCCGAAAAGAATATCCCGTAACAATCATACAATACTTTACCAATATATTTACGAATTCAATTAAAATAAATCAAATTTTGACTATATTAATAGCGAAGCAAGTAAAATTTGCAGCATTTGCATATTTGAAATAAAAACCGAAGTGATAGAGAGTTGGAATTGCAAAATAGTTGCTTTGCCATGTTCACGTGCGAGAATTTCTTTAACGACGCTTGGATTAGTGCATATCGCGCTTCAAATTTTTCACCTTTTCCTGCAATTCATCAGATTGAGATCGCGGAGTAATGCGAATCAAACCGAGCGATGCAAGCAATGGAGAGCTGTGAGGCACTGAGGCACGTAGTATATGTATATAAATGATTAATTTAGGATGCAAGGAAGGAAATACCAAGCATACCTCTACAGCGTACGTTCTCGTGTGAACTGAATGATACCTACTCTGCTACAAGCTGATGCTCAATGCCTGGCGTTTGTTTGATAACCTACAGTGTGCTGTTTGTTTTTGCAAAGTCGGCCCTGCTATCGTTCGGTATATACTGAGACTCGAGCGGGTAGAAAAAGACGTGTGTTGCTCCTGGATCGTCACAATACATTCGAGCCTTTACCTAAAACACACAAACACATACATAACAGATACACAAGACGCCTCTACAAAAGGTTAGTGATTATCCATCTGCGCAATTGATTATTTTCCAAGCTTACTCTCCGAAGTTGACGACGTAAATTTATATTGGATCCGCTCAATAAGCTGTTTGTAAAAAGTTCGATTTTGTAATACTATATTTGCCAAACCAAGACTCAGCATTAATTATGTGGAAAATTGGGTTCCAATGACAGACCCAGCTTCAGTAACTGTGTTACAGATTTTCGCACGTCAGTTTCGAAGAGTTAACTATAGCGAGCGTTAATTCGATGCTGTACATTCGACGTAGATATTTCGTGTAATTTACTTACTTGTGATAGGAATTGGAGCTCTCGGGAGGATAGATTTTTTTTTCCCATCGCGATGCTCGTACGGGCGAGAATCTCTTTTGATGACGCTCGAATTTGCGCATATCACGCGTCATGTTTTTGAATTTTTCACCAATTTCGATGTAACTCATCTCCACTGGATTGAGAGCGTCGAGTAACACGACAAATCGTCTGCGTCGAGAAACAGGTTATGGAAAAATACTGGCGTATTCAAAGTAAATAATTACCGCGGAACGCGGGAAATGGTGCGTTCGCGATGTATTTCGCGAAGCGCGTTAAATTTTTTGTATTTCGCAACGTACGTTAAACGTTCATGGAAAAACGGCGGAGTACATACCGGCAGCGTTGTTTTTTTGCGCGCGTACGACGCGCCGTTTGTTGACACGACCCCGTTCGGAATGCCGCTCGGTGTCAGGTGTGTCGTCACTCGTCGACGTAGTCACATTACTCCTCGAGCCTGTGGTGCGTCGTTACGTTACTCCTTCAGCTCCTCGAGCTCTCCGTGCGTCGTCACATTAAGGTCTGCGTAATTCGGCGAGTAGTTCGCAAATCGCGAAACGTAGGTCGCGAACGCCGAGGCAGAATGACGATCACCGCGCGCAAAATGCACGCGGAGGAAAACCAAAACCGCACGCGATGAAAAAACAAATGCAAATCTTCGTTCGTGTCTGCGTTCGTCGACTACATTTTGCGAATTACGTGTAGAATAGCAACGGAGGCACCGTAATTCTTCGAGCTCTCGCGACGCGCGATCAACCCATAGACGTAATGTATCTAGACTGAGCATTCCTCGAAATTTGGGGAGTGGGGGTTCGCCGTTCGCGCCGCGATTCGCGGATGAGAGGGGGGGAGCGCGATTGGATCAAATAAATACACCCTTTTCTACCGGCGGTATTCATTGTTCGTTCTTACTTCAAAACAGAGCCTACGAATTGCTTTCTCTGTCGGACGCGTAATAATGGCGGAATTGATTTGGGGGCGATTTCTGATTGGCGACTTTACATTCATTTTTGATATTTCTTATGTTCAGCAACAGAAACAGACCTCGGGTATATTCATAGTCGAATCCTATATTTAAGACCTTATTTAAGATCTTAAGATGTCGCGAATTAATCAGAGAGCCGCCTTAATATCTTAAGATATTTCTTAAGACGGTCTTAAAATAAGAACAGACTACCAATACGGCCCATATATTTATTTCGTTTTAAAATGCAAAAATTTTGGGATTTTAAGCAATGCGGACAAATTTGTAATCTCGACCGAGAAATTCCTTCGATGTTGCGCATATTTCGCGCCTTGTAAACTTCTCGTCGCTGAACTTGTTCATTTGTTTCCGAATTAGCTGCGCGAAGTAATACGCCAATCAGAGCGAGCGATTAAAGCAATATAGAAAACCGCCGCACGTCCATCACTAATAATAATACGCGTGTTTCATAATTATCTGGGAATTCGCAGTGTGTATAACACGAATTTTCGATTATATATATATGCCACCGGGCAGTTCGTCATGGTTAATTAATTAGTCGTTGATTTGACGATCGAAGTTGCCGTTGGGTCCATCGGCAATTAGCGTAACGGTTGGCAGCAGTTGCCGATATGCCGATACGCCATCAGTTCGAGAGTCGGAACGGCGCTGTAGTAAGTACAATTGCAATGAACACCGTGGTTCAATATTTGTCGATCATGCATTGCAAATACGACGTTTACGCGACGGTGAATCGTCGTGCCGCGCAATCTCGCGAAATTCATTCGATCGACGACATTCGCCGTAGCCGCAGGCAGAAGTTGGCGTAGAACGAACGTATTTTCGAATATTCGACGATTTATTTCGTCGCGCGGGATCATTCGCTCGGGTTGTATCATGCGACAGCGATCGCCTAAAACGCGAATATCTATACTACCCGTCGAAATCTATCTGTACGAGACGAATACGCGTACTATTTGCCGTTTAGAGCGCGGAAAAGTGCAGAAAGTGCAACTAGTGCAACAGGTGTAGCCGCGACGAGCGACGCGACGAGTGAAATTGGTCGCGCGATCTTCGAATGTTCGACTTCCCCCCTCCCCCCCTCCTCGCGCGGACCGTTGGCGTCTCGGTGTAGCGTTGCGTAGTCGTGACGCGTGAAGTTGGCCGCGCGATCTTCGAATGTTTCACACCCCTCCCTCCTCGCGCGGACCGTTGGCGTCTCGTCCGTTTCGGTTGTCGCGCACGTCAACGCGGATCGTAATCTCTCGTGATTTTTGCGTCGTTCTCTTCCGCCTCGTCGCTTATCGGGAGTGTCGGGAATGTCGTGCGTTGTCGGGGGTGTCGCGGGCGCTCGGTGATTAGCGTATGTGCGTATCGCAATTATCCACAATCGTAGTTCGCGAGTGTTTACGCGAGTGCCATGGAGGAGCAGCCGCGGAGTAACGAGAGAGATGGCGGTGGCCTGGGAGGCATCGGGCAACGGCGGAGCAACTGTGGGTGAGCCATTTGTAACTTGTTTCATTTATTATTTATTACACTCTCTGGGATTAAATGCTCGTCTATCTCCGCGCGGTCATTTTACGTCATTGTGAGATAATGCACATGAAATATACTCGGATAAAACATTTAAGTCTCCTAAATCGAAACATAAGACATTTTCCGAGGGGGTAACCACTAGCTGAAATATTGTCCCACAGATTACGTGACATATGATTTCATCTGATTACAAATAATTTTTTTCGCTACATATGAAGTCGTTTGGTAAAATATACGAATTTATTTAATATTATACAATGATTTATCGTGGTTGCATACGTAATTATTGGATTATACATAGAAATTTAATATGAATTTTATAATGATTTCGAGGATTGTCCCACAATTACATTAAGTGGTTACCCCCTTGACATTTTTACACAGTGTGGTTACTTAAAAATTAAAGATCACCAAGAGATTCATCAATAAAATTTATTCAACAATTCCTTGGTCTCACCTTAAATTTTTAGTAATGTATTGTGAAAACGAGGCTAAGACGTCTTTTGCAAAAAATATCTTTTTTTTTTTTAGATGTTTTTCAGATGTCTTGTATCTCGTTTTTGGATATGCATGTTGTCTAGTGGTGTATTCTATTTAACGCGCGTAACGCTCGTGGAATCATTTTATTCTTGTTGTTTATCAAATATTAAACAACGACAAACGATGCTCGCAAGCGTTTCAAGCGTTAAGTGGAACGCATCCTAGGTATGTATAGTTTGAGGTACCCATTTAAAATAAGAATTATAACAAAGGGATGGAATTTAATATTTAAAATGTAGATAAATAAAATGTGTGAACATACTCCACTTGTAATTCATTAGATATATTTTTAAAAAGTTTCGTAACATTTATATTGGAAAATATTTATTGCAATAAATGTTTTAAATTGTTTTGTTGAAATAGTATTTTTTTTAATGAGTGTGTTTAACAGTGCACATTCAATGTACGCAATAATTCTTTTTTAGAATATCAATTATTTTGATTATTTTTTAAATTCTTGAACATATTCGTGTTTTACAGATTGACGGCATGACTCCGCTGCTGCGCATTGTACTGGTGAGTGATAAATTATTCTTTTATTTTGTGGTTCTCTGAAAGGTAATAGATTTCTGAAAGTAATAAATACAAAATACATGTACAAAAAAGTACCAGGAAAAGATTGAAAGAAAAAAAGTTTCCTAAATGATAATATTTAAAAATTTTAATTGTATCCAATGCAATAGTAAAATGTTCTGTATTATTCTCATAGCCTTGTTTGATATATATTTATTGAGATTTCAAGAGTTATTAACATATTATTTATTCTGTATTATTGTTATAAATTGCGAGATATTTAGGTTTTTTATTTATTCCTGCAGTTGTGTATTCAAAAAATGAAAAATATATTCAAAAGAATATATAAATATTATAAAAATAATATTTCATAAATCTATTACCTTATTAGAATGGATAAGCTCTTTAAGACAGATTGATAAAAAAAATTTAATTCTGGAATATATATTAGATGTACAATATAATATTTATTATATAAGGATACATGATAAAATGTGAAAAATATATCTATAATTTTTTATAGTTAACACATTAAATTAGATTGATTATTTGCTTATATATTGATCGTTGCATTAATACTTATATTAATTTTAAATTTCTTTTAAATAAACAAAGTCATCATTATTTTTTTGCAATCTTTTTATTAAGCTTTTTATATATAAGACTTCTAGAAAAAACAGTTGAGAGAGCAAATAATGACAGAATATAATATTAATTTTTTATATAATTGTTTTACAAATGATTAAAACAAAATATTTATTATACATATTTGTATTTAATAAGCAATAAATTATTATCCATTAGCGATAGTAAAGAATTAATATGTGAAAGTATGTTGCTTCATTTCCTTTTTTTTTTTGTACATATTTTATTAGAATTTAGTTTATCCGTATTTGTTGAGAATTAAATATTATGTAAATTGGTACATGAAAGCGACATGTATGTGAAAACATTTTTTTCAATATACACACGTTTGATATAGAAGCATAATAAAAATATAAAAATAAAAGGACGATAAAAAATATTTCATACAGATGAAATATATTTTAGTTATACCATATTTTTATTTAACAAGAAACGCAACAATGATTATTAATTACATTTATTTTTATGACAGGCGAGTTTTATTTTCGTCTTTCGGAGCTTATCCATCCATATTTGTATTTATGATATTTATGTCGTTTGAAACATAGTAAAACGACGTCAGATTTAATAAATATTTTGTCGCAGAACAGAAGAATTTTTTATGTAATTTATTTCAAACTTAATTAGAGAGTTACATATATATATATATGTATATACACATGTTAATTATAATTACTTAAATATTAAAATACTTCGGATATTAATACACATATACATGTGTATACATATATATTTCGCACGTACAGATTTTGATAGCATATTGCGAATATAATAACAAAATATTTATATTGATATGGATATTTATAAAAATATAACATCGAGAATAAAAAATTTATTTGTTGACGGTGTACATTGATGCACTCATTGTGCGAAATACTTGTTATATTTTACCGAGCGTTATCAAACTGATATTAAATTTTTAACATGTAAATAATTGATAAATTTTTTTTCTTATGAATCTATTGATTTGTAATTACTTTTATCAAGTTATGTATTCGTGTATTATGACAGATGATTAATTAGTTTTATATTAATATTGTTAATAACACATTGTTAATTTAGTGTTAATTTGATTTTGAATTATAAAATTCGGGATTCATGTTTACATGAAAAAATCGATTTTGCTACAGTATGTATACAATATTTGATAGATTATAGATTATACTTTAATTCTGTTACACGTAATATAAAATATAGATCATTTTAATTTTTTTATACTTAGTATATTTATAATAAATTACATTCGATAAATACGAATATAAGAATTATTTTAAAACATAATCTTATAAATTTGTTAATCAATATTTAATTTTTTAAAATAATTTAAATAAATTATTGACTAGGTGGAAGAACAAAGAGTTCATTACACAATAAAATTACAACAGCTTATATGTTAGTGACGATAATCTTCCGGGTGCTTATGGCCTACTTAAGATCCACAAATCTGAAATACCATTCGGCCATTGACAATTCACTTTATCAGCGCCTGAATTTATTGTATTAATTTATTATTGATACTGAATTAACGGTGAAAAAGATATAAAGATACATAAAATATTAATTAGTTGTACAGAGTATAAATACAAACAATTAAAAGATTTAACAAACGGTAAAAATAATCGATGATAAGAATGATCAAGCAAAATTTATGTACGTATAGTTTCTATATTTATTTAAAAAATACTCGATGTTATGTTTTTTTGATTAAAAATAATATGCAATTTTTTTTCATGCGTAACTAAGAATTAGTTTTGAGTTATTCCACATTTAAAATTATAAATAAAACGTAATAATTTATTCGAAACGTAATTACCATGTATTTTATCAACACATCACAAAAATATTAATATAACATAGATATACGTAGATATACAGGTTAATATTTATTTATGTGGACAGGGAGGAAGAGATATGTTAACATTTATTTATGGACATTTATAGGAAGAGTAGAGGAAAGAAAAAAACTTCTCTGTAATATTCGTGTGACATATATAGTTAATTTCCACATGATATTTAGAAAAGAATATTATATGCATAACGTTTCATATTTACGACAAAAAATTTACGTGTTTAAACACGCAAATTTTCTATTAACTAAAACTTAATCTTTTTAGTATATTGCCTTATAAGTACGGATATTTAATACATACTATGTATACCAGTAATATGTTTGACATATCGATTTCTGCTTATCATCCTTTGTTTAAAAAGTTGAGCTTGCATAGATATGGATAGTGGCTAAATGCAGCGCAAAAAACTAATTGAACGTGTTGTGCTGTTCTCACCGGTCCCTAGACGCAATTAATCATCGAATATCGTGGATACGTTCCTGTGTTATTTATCGCTCCTTTGAAATGCACGCATTGAATAAATTTCTTATTCATGCGACATGAAAAATTGCCGCTTAATAATCTCGAACACAACACTGACATACTTCCTCAAGAGGATTCCTGTATTCATTTATTTTTGTCTTTAAGTGGCCTTAATTAAAACTTCCTCTAGATTTCTCACGATAATGAAACCTCAAATTTCCTTTAATTTTAAATTGATCCAATCTTAATATGGTCTCAAGCTGTACTATCACTTAATTACGTCACGTATATCTTCCTCGTGAACAGTAAGAGAGTTAAGTTCTTTAATTGAGTTTCACTTTAGCGTGACGTAAGTGTATCCGTGTAACGTGAGGATAATCCCATTTTATTGTTAGTGCTCGTTGAATAGCTTGCCCAACTTCGTGGTGTCGCTATAGAACGAACGAGGTGTGGAAGAGCAAAGAGATGAAAAAAAAAAATAGGAGTGAGGTGCAATCGTCGCGGTCGGTTTAAGAAGAATCGCTGGCGCCGGGTATTCCCGACGACGTCGAAGCGTGAATAGTGGTGGTGAGGAAGGCGTGGGTGAAGAGAGGGCAGGAAGTGCGCCCTTTCCTCCAGATGGAGAAATATTACAGTCATTATCGCGGTGCCACGAAAGTTTGGCCGAGTCGGTCCTTTCCTAGTCAGTGAATGCGGCTTTGCGAGAGAAGCTGGCAGGGAACTCTGTTTTATCAAGCGATTCTTCCCGCACATAATATCCTGTCGAAGTCTCGTCATTGTATTACTGCTCGACAATCCATAAAAATAACTCAATTGCGCGAATTTGTCAGTCTCGAGAGAAACAAAAGCTCGCAGCCGGCGAATTATCAATGTCCGTTGATTTATCGAAACTGTATTTAATAGAGTGATTTTCTTTACGCTGTAAAATGTTGTATATTATCGACGCGATTGTTTTTTTGGTAAAAAGTTAATGTCGGAGATCACACATGCAAACATGACAATTTCCAATTTCGTTGACGGTTGTAATTACAAAGTGCTATCTTTACGTCGTTATCAGTTAAAAATAAACATGAGGTTCTAATTAATGTGAAGTGACTTATCGGAAATACAATTAAGCATTCATATCGTTTGCGGACACGAAAAAAAAAAAACAATTCAACCACGATTCGCTTTTCAATTTAACGAGAAACGAGAATTCAAGATATCGCGACAAATTGAGGTAAATTACCATTTCAAGAGTTATACATACAAAGGATCTATTTTACTAACAAACAGTATAGGGAGTGTAAGGCCATTGTAACATATAATAGCTCAATTATCAAGAAAGATGTTACGGCGTTTGTCTGTCGTCGAGCATGTCTGCCAGCTGGCTCTCGCTTGTACATCGCCGTGTATCCCGCGAATCACAGAACGACGACAACGATGTTTCCGCTGGTTAACGTTGACGATAGTTTCCTTCAGTCCTTTGTTCCACCGTAATGACCAAGGTGCTCCTCTTTCCCGCCGGTCTCGAGATTGCGCCGTAAAGAACGTTATCTCGGAGTGGTGTTTTCATCGGATTCTCCTCCGTCTTACTTGTTCTCCTCCCTCATCGCGTCGTGCAACAACGATCGTTTCGTTTTCGCGGAGGAAGAAAAATTACAGCCGCTGCTGTTACCGTTGCTCGAGCCAGTTGAATATATATCGCTGGCGTGGTCCGTCTATGGAAATCGCGCGCGAATCTAAATATTTATGTCCTTGGTGCATGCACATATCTTACCACGCGGATTTTTCTTTCGAAAGTCGTGTACGCGTGCTTGAGCACTTAGCAAGATCGCAGAATGTTGCGACAGTCGTATAATTTGACGTGTCGTCGGGACGCTGTCGTGACAGTCGTGGCATCCATTGATAAATGTAGCGGTTCTTGCATTTAGTGTAGCCAGATTACAGTATCTCGATTAGAATGATAAATTCACTCGATGGTATAGTGCGGCGCTCATAGATCATATGTTAATTTAATATTCAACGTCAAACGCATTAAGATACTAATATGTTTTACATTTGATTTCTTTCTATTTTATTGTTCACTTATAATTGTATCAGTGAGATATAAAATGATTGGTAAACTATTGTTCCGATTAGAATGATAAATTCGTTTGATGATATAATAATACGGCGCTTCACAATATTGATTTAATATTCAGCGTCAAATGCTAAGAGATACTGATACATTTCATTTCATTCTATTTTATTTCTCACTTTATATACCTAATTATATAAAGTAAACATAAAATAATTAGTAAATTGTTGTTCCAATTAGAATGATAAATTCACTCAACGATAATAATGCGGTGCTCATAAATCACATTATCAATCATGCTAATTTAATATTCAACGTCAAATGCTAACATACATTTGATTAAAATAAAATAGAAAGGAATTGATGTTGAACTTTTAATTAATACATAATTATGAAAAGTGAAAAAAATTAAATGTAAAATATGTTGATATCTTAGTATCAACATCTTTGACGTTAAATATTAAATTAATATATGATTTATAACTGTACTATATTATCAAGTGAATTTATTATTTTAATCGAAACAATAGTTCGCCAATCAGTTTGTATTCCGTTGAAGGAAATTTAGATTACATTAACTGACGCAAAGCCTTTTGTCATGATATTTTCTTGAATTCTAAGAAACTTTCCCCTTAGGACAATAATAAATGTGCCTCTTTTTATCTTTTCTCTCGTTTCTCTTTCTTTCTTCGTTACAAATAGATTCGAATTTGCGAGCCAGTTTACTAGAAGCATTTCAGCCATTACGGTATCTATCCCTCCCCATTTACCTGCGAACTTTTCTCCCTTCGGGTGCATCTTTCAGGTAGAGTCGGCCGTTTACTCGTGTATGCAAGACCGTCGATTTGCCGACTCGCGAACGCCGATCGCTCACGTTTATACTGATGTATCCGAGTTCATTACCCTTTTGTTAACATTGATGTTATCATTTGCCATAAAAAATGAAAGATGGAGATCGATGTCTCCGCGAACTTCATCGTTGTTTTAACGGAATACTAGCGAAATAGCTATATGTAATACTTGTCCGTATGATACGTCAGTATACCGCCGTTATTTTCATGACATACAACATTGCGTTTTATCCTGCATTTCATTTTTTCCTTTGGGCCTTTCTTTGGAATTATAACAAAGCTGTGGCAACTTACGAATTATTTATAAGGATATAGCATAATTTTTTAATGGCTTTTAATCTGAAAATAGTTACCTTGCATATTTTTACACCTCCACGGCGAAAAAAGTGAATTGTAAAATATTGTTTTTTATATTGATATTATTTGACGTATTTTCAATAATAATTATTTTCTACGAATCTTTTAAATATGGAATTTTATTGAAAACTCGTAATATAAAAGAGCGTTATAATAATTAAAGTTTTTATTTTTTGAAATACTGTCCATAATGTTCTCAAATAAAATACTAAATCAGGAAACAATGAATAATATACAGTACGTTGTTAATAATAGTACTCACAATCAGTGTAAAAGCATCCCAGCTGATCGTTTATGTAAAAAAAAAATACCAGGTAACTACTTCCGGTTTAACGGATACCGATTGTTGCAATGAAGCTAGGAAATTTATAAGCATGGAATCGGTGATGCTTCAAACCAACTATTACCTCTGTGGAATCGAAATAGCCTAGTTACATACCGGTACGAAGGTTTGCGGTTTCCGGCGACACTGTTAACCACGTTATCCGTTATATTACAATTGCTTGGGGCCCGTTAAAACTGGACCAATGTGGAATGCTAGACCGTGATTGATTTTAAGTGACGAACGTTGTTGTTATACGACGCTGTCAAACGTTCAACGTTTTGTATCGTCCGTAATGTTTGTCGTGCGCGCATCAACCGGAAATTTAATCAGCGGTAAATGGCTAATGTATATACTCTGTGTCTCTAAGCTCTTATGATACGTTCTTCTTCCTTTTGACTTTTATTTCGCTATGTCTTTCCGTTGCTGCTTTTCGCTAACATAGAAAAAAGATGTTGCTGGCTACAGCTAATTCTGTTAACTGAAATTGCATTAGCTACTATAGTTATGAAATTTGCTAATACATACGAAGAATTCGCTGCTATAGTTAATATAAGGCGTGATAGCAAAGTATGCATGTCTGTTACAGATCAATTTATTTAGCAGCAAGAAGTTAGTTGTCATAATTATCGGATATGTCAGTGTAAAAGAAAATTGTCTCTACCACAGCTAAATATGGTTTGCTGAAACTGTATTTGCTACCAAATTGTCTGCTACACAGAAAACGTTTGCTGCAATGATCAATAGATCGACATAATAGCAAAATGCTTGTCTGTTACAATGACAACATTTAGGCCTCACAGCTAATGGAAATTATACCTCGCAGATATGACGTTAGGTATCTATATGTTACGACTGGAATTTAGCTACCACTCGCAAATTTTTGTTGCTGCAACTAATCTTTTGTTTCCGTGAAGCCTTTATCTGATTGAATTATTTAAAAAATCAGTTGCAGTGCAATTTGTACGTAAGTTTATAGGAACCTTTTATAAATTTTATCGTAAATTTTATCCATTTTATACAAAAAAATATAGCTATTAAATATTATTCTTGGAGAATATACTATTTTTATGCGTTTCCTTATAAACTTTTTAAAATATTATCTGTCTGATATAATCTATCTTTTTATTATCACGTTTTGTATGTTATATTAATCTGATTCTTAATAAAGTTGCGTTAAAAATTACTTTAATCAAAACTTTTAATCAAAACTTTAAACGAAATCACTATGTTTCTCTTGAGCTTTCCTACTACTGTTTTTATAACAGAAAGATGTGCCAGAGTTTTAGAATACTTTAAGAATATATCTTTTTTTTACAATAGCTTAAACTAGACTGCTACATGAATAAATTAAATTAGTAAAAAAAAGGGCCAAATACGGTCGAGGCTACACTTAGATATTAAAGAAGCAATGGCAACTCAATCCCTTGAGTTAAATAGCATTTTGTTATTTTTAACTTCTGTATGAATCAAAATAGAATTCTGTGGTTGAATTTAAAGTAAACAACGTCCACATTAACTTAATAAATAATAAATTAAATTTGAATTTTTAATACACTTTTATTTTATTAAACAATGAAGTTAATTGTTTAATTAAATTCATGATATATTGAGTTAGAAGCGAAGTGGTAGCAACCTATAGAAATGATAAAATAATTCAGATTGGATATAATTTGACACTATGAATTTAATAGGGTAGATCTTGGAATGGAATATTTATATAACATCGTTTTAACTTTTAGACTTTAGAGGATAGGAGTCTATTTTAATAATCTTATAGTTTTTCTTTGAGTATCCTTAAAAAAACTCAATATTGGCTAATTTAATACAAAAAAACATTATTTAATTATTTATTTTAAGTATAATTAAAACTGTTGTTCACACACATACACACACAGTACGTTTAGTATTCCAAGTAAGTAATTAACTACTATCTTTCAATATTAAATTAACCAGTTTTAGATGAACAGAAAGAGATAGAGACTGATCGTTATCGTAACCTATCTCTCTTATTTTTATCGGTCAATTTTACACACGGATGGCACAGTCCATCTATGTTTTTGGCTTCAGTTTATGATTGCGTTTCAAGTGTGCAAAGACAATTTAAATTGGTGCGCAGTTTAAATAACCGGAAGATGTATTTAAAACTTATATATACAAATATTACGTCCCAAGATCTAACCTGGATCGTATTCGGCCCTCTTGATTTATCCTTTTTTCCTTCTCTCGAACGTTCTCCATTCTCCCATTATCGACAGAACAGTTATTCGCGACTCGACGAGATAAGCTTCGGTAAAATTGAATTAAATCAAAGCTCGACTGCGGCGGGCATTAATCAGCGTCAATTATGGTGCGTAAACGGAGCGCGTGCCTCGCACTCGCGTCGTCTTGCTTCTTCGTCTACTCGCCGCACGTTGGTCCCGCTCTCTTTATGGCTCGACGCCATCGTCCACCCCTATCGCGTATGCTCATGGCAGCGTGTTATTACGATAGCAAGCCAACACGAACCCACGGCGAAGTCGCGACACGCGGCTCGTTTAATATCGATAACGGCCCTCGTGCCAGGGTAGCCTGCATTTTTCTCTCCCCCTCTCGCTTTTTTCACTACCCTTTTTTTCGTTTCCTTTCCCTTTGCGTGTCACCGCGTTATTCGGCTTCTTCTTTACTTACTGATTACTATCGACGCGCGGTGCTTGACTAAGAACTCTTCGCGCTTTCACGCTGGACTTGCAACTTTTACTCGTTATTTTCAATAATCAAAAATGTCTCTCGTCTCTGAAATTTCTCTGATACTTTGTTGAAATAATTAGGTAATAAATATGATTTATACAAATTTGAATGCATCTTAAATTTCGTGGTACGTTTTTTAAATCAATAAATAATTTCCAATCCGTTTTCTTCCAAGATGACAAATCCAAGGAAAATAAAGCAACAACAGTTGCGAGCTAAAGTTGCAACGCAGCTCTTTAAGCGTGTCGTATTTAAGTCCTGTCCTACGAGACTCTTCATCGTGCTAGTTGCGCATACGGTATTCTAGAAGATGGCGGCGGCAATATTTCATACTTAATCTCTTAACTCTTAAACGTCTCCGCGATAAATTTCGAGTGATTAGCATAATGCGTTAGCACATCCATGTGCGTAGCGTGTGCAATTAAGTGAGAGTGTGCCTTACTCGGCTTTTCGCGCGTTTTATCTCTCTCTTGAGGGACGTCGAGATATACGTGCAGCAGTACGATGCACGTGTGCATCCTCTTTGCACCAAAGGCGTGTTGTCCTTGGCCCCTTGATCCCCTTTGATCGATGAGCTTCGTCCGTTCGTCCCCTTTGTGGTACTTTTCGTTCATTCGGCGACATTGCCGTTTGATAGCCTGCCTCGGAGTCTGCAGAAGCGAGATCGTAGCACAAATGCAATTCAAAGTTTTCGACGACAGTAAACAGTTTCCTCGTTGTGTTGATACGTCGGCGACTCAATCGCCCTTTGTAACAACATAAAGCGAAATAGCTATTCTGTGCATCTTCATATAAAAAAAGATCTCATGTGCGTTCTACTTTAGATGCATATCTCTACAGCGATGTAATGAAATTTTGCGTTATGCAATATAAACATCTTGTTTAATATTTTTTTTACACAACGGATTTAAATATAAATTAATATGAAAATATGTTTAATATATTTTTTATTAGATCAAATAATTCTCATTATTTTTATATTATTTAATATTTCTACAATGTTTTTCTTATATCATTTTGAAAGAAATTACTCTTTTTTTCTACCTTGATCTCTTTTGAGGAAACTCTTATTGTTTAGAGCAGTTTATATATTTCTAAACATCACTATGCAACGAATTATTATTGCTATATTAAACAATATTTTTATTTTAAACCGTATATGTGAGAAACCCAATCAATACTAGAAATTTAAACGTCTATTACGGTCGAAGCTGGATCTTCGTTGCTTTAAATAATTCAATCTTGAATTACTAATATATACTATATATGTACTTGCATATATACCATATTGTAGTCTTTTCCACACACACACACAAACTGCGCGCCGAATTGTTTTTCCGGACTAAATAAACGCAATTAAAACTACTCTAGTAATCGCGAATTAAATTGACAAGCAATTTAATAATTTGATGCTACCTTCAAGCATCATATATCATAAAGATGTTAATATATAAAAACTGTTAATAAATTTATTGCGAAAAATATTACCTCGGCCGGGACTTGAACCCAGATCTCTTGTAAACCGTATGAACGTCCTAAGCCATTAGACCACCGAGGCTATATTGCTATATTAAATCTGAATTCGAAGAACAGTTTCCATAAATATAAAAAATTTAACAATTTTATTGTTACAGAAATTTGTATTTTAATAACTTAACAATGATATTAGAATTTTTAATTCTTTGTTTACTCTTTTAAAATATACATTTTTCAGTTCATACACTCTTTCTTAAAATACTTATTTTCAATTTTTAAAAATATGTATATATTCTTTGGCGTATACCTTTTGACAAATAGGTATCTAAATTTGAAGATAAAATTGACAAAAAAAGTTATAAATTATGAATATTAAATTATAAATGTATGATCTGTTGACTGTGTTCTACTTATTCTTACTATAAATGAATGATTATAATTACGTTATTTTGCACGAATGTCACGCTGTCAGATTACCTGGCTGTCGTAAACACAAAGGTACTTTTATTAGATGAAGATTTTATATCATACTCTGCTTTATGGTTTTAAAAATTGTGCACGTCTGGAATACGAACCATCGGTTATGTAATTTTGGATCAAAGAGTCTCGAGTCTAAACTTACTACCTTGAGCGAAGATTTACATGAACAATGCGGGCGATTCAAACGGTGAAACGATTTCTCTATCTCGTTAGAAACTTTGTTAGAGGGAAACTTCATTAACGCCGAAATATGTAGCAGTGCATGACTACGCCGAAACATTTTCTAATTAATCCGTCAACTGCATTTCTACGGGCTGAGCGTGAAATGTTTTGGTGGGTCGAAATAGTCGTCTCTTAAAACGTTTTTGAACCAGAACCGAAAGGGGAAACTCGGCGAGGGAACACGTTAATATTTTACGCGTTGATGTTCGTTTGAATATTTTATTGGGCTGTCCGGTGAATGTGTGTAAACGTTTCATGGTGCGACTGACTTTAAATTTATACTATTTTATACACTACCGATGTTGGCAACGCGCACTGCTTCGTATGGAAGCCCTTTATATAAAATAACAAATCGTGAAGGCCCGTGGTTTTTAACCTCTCGCGTGACGCCGCTGTATGCATCAGAATGTAGATAAAACTTAAAGAATTCTAATGTAGATTCTAATGTAGATTATTATGCGGAAAGTACGACATACTGTATATTTTTCAGATAGGAGCAAAACGACGAGTGTGCTTTACTTCTCTGCCGTTACATACCTAAATGTGAAAGTTACGCAAAAGCGCGTAATTTTGTCTGATTGTGAGTGAAAAATGCATTCATTCTCTGGCGCTTCACCTTTTTATATTACTGCATATTTTCTCTTTTCCTCATTATTCCGTACATAGCTCGCGCGTTACTCCAAATATAAGAATGCGTCTCGAAATGATATTTTTCGCGTTATAAAATAAATGAAAATTAAAATTAAGGTTTATATTCACTTTTAATATGTTTTCTCAATCGAATTACACGTTTTTATTTTATTAATATAGATCGAGAGATTTAAAATCGCGTATACGTCGTGATTTGTCGCGAAATGTGGAAGGAATGTGCTGCGCTTGTGCGAAATAACGAGAGTAACGAGAGAGCAACGGAAAAGCTTGCGGAGACAGGACTGATACGTATACGGCCACATCGTTCTACGACGCTCGTCCGGCGAAATCTCGTTTCGCGGATCGTGGCCGTTTCGGTACGGCGGCGTAACATACTCGGCAAGTTATGGTACTTTGCAGTAAAAAGGAAAAGATAATGGAAACGGGCAAATAAGGTTCGCGAGCAGGGCCAGAGAGAAAGAACTCTGATCCGTACATTCCGCACAGCAAACTTGCGATTTTTCAAGTTGCGTTTCGTGGTTTCCACACACAATGCGTACTTAATCATTAACAGATGTATTTTTGTCTTTAATTTGCCAAACAGTAACTTTAACTCATTTAGAGTATGGTGAGAGAGTATCGTGAAAAGTACGCTTGGTAATGCTAGTAATCCACGAAATGCTACACGGAAGTAATTTTGGAAAGCGGTTGTGGTTGTTGTTGTTTACTTCTGCTTATCGACACGATACCAATTGTGATGCTTTTACCGGCACAATCAGCTGTAATTCGGGCTTGGTTTTAGCATCCTGGTTGAGTTAACTTTGACGTTTCAAAGGTAAAATCTATCGAATAGTTCCAACTCGCGTGAAGTATCGGAGTTCGCGTATGTATGCTCGACGACGAAATTTCAATGCATTATCTATTATATTTATCAGTCTTAACTTTGCGAATCGAACATTCATGATAATATCGATCGACTCCTTATTTTAGTAGCAATTTATTGGCGATATATTGGTTAAATATTTGGGATAATATTGGGCCAATGTTTGGGCAATATTGTGCTAATAATTATACTGCACTGTTAAATTTATAATGTCATATCATATCCAATTTGAGTTATTTTAAATCATTTCTTAGATCTCTCTTCTTGACTACTTCTATTGAATATATCATTAAACAATTTAACTTAAAAAATAAAAAGCTTAATAATAACTCAAATTTTAAAAAACATTAACAATACAAGGCAACTGAGAGTAAGGCGCGGTAATTGGAGCGCAGATACAATTATAAAAACTTGTGACAATTTCTTACATAGATGTATTTAAGATACTATGAGCCCAAATGTTGGTCGAAACGTTCGGAATTTTAACATAGTTTCTTAAATACATCTATGTAAGAAATTGTCACAAGTTTTTATAATTGTATCTGCGTTCCAATTACCGCGCCTTACTCTCAGTTGCCTTGTATTGTTAATGTTTTTTAACTTAAAAAAATGTACTAAATCTGACTCAAATTTTTAGTTTATTATTTACTGAGTATATATGTTAATATGAACGTTGTTTACTTTGAAACTAATCATAGAAATGGATATTTTGACATGTACAGTTAAAAATAACAACAAAATGTTATTTATTCAAAGAATTGGATTACCACTGCTTCTTTGATATTTAACAATGTTTTTTGAGTGAGAGTTATAAATAGAGAAAGAAAATCTTAGCTCAGTTTATGTTAGGAGCATAATTGCTCTTGTTACATCAAATTTTTTAACTACTTTCTAAATAATCAATAGTAGTGGGAAAAAAACTGCAAACACCTAAGGAAAAAGTTAAATAAAGCCAATAATCATTTATCAATTATAATGGAAGTCTTTATTCCAAAAGTATTTCAGTTATTTGGCTTTAAATTGTATAATTAACATTCATATATTATTAATATAACTGAAGATGGCTTGAAGAGTAAGCTGAAGTATAAATTAAATTTTATATTATTATATTTTATCATTTATATGTGTGTATTTTTATATTTCTGCGCTCCATCATCCGCTCGTTGACTCGTTTCCAACATATTTTATGACTTTTTCGCGAGCCTTTCTATTTTATCATAAATTATAATTTTAAACAAAAAATAAAACCCTTACAGTTTCAGGTTGCCTGCCGTTATGCAGAGCAATGCTGAATTGATTTTGCTTTTTATTTAAAATTGCAGTTTGTTTTAATAATACATAAATATTAATTATTATAATTTAGAACCAAATATATGTTGAATAAACCCTTCTATAATTGGTAAATAATTGACTAAATAAAGCAAATAAAAATTATTGGCTTTATTTAATTTTCCTTAATGCGTTTCGTAATTTCCCATTTCCTCTACATCAAAATCATCAAAACCATGTAATGGTATTTACCTTAAACGATGTGATTCTATGGTCACGTTATAGTGCATTACGTTTATAGTGCAGCAGTAAGCGTACCGGACTATCACTGAATGCGAGAGATGAGAAGTTATTATTACTCTAATATACTACAATAGTATCGCTCGCATTTACCTCGTGTTCGCAATTCCGCATTCTCCCCTATCTTCTACAATATTACACTTGTTTTGCGATCCTAAATATTTACCTTGAAGCTTTATTATTGTTATATACTGTTCTGTTACACTTTCGTTTAAGATTCGGTCTAAGACTTAGGTTTCATGCTTGACGCTCATGTTCCATCGCTTGTGGTTATAACAATAACACGTACCGTGCTCATGTCCAGCGTGTGTAGAATACTTGATTAAATTACCGTCCTTGTCGCCTGGTCTAGCTGCTATCAACAGATATTCCGCCTTTGTCTTTATCTTCTTTGACGGTCACTCATTAACCTTCGTCTATTACTTTTTCTAGCAACGTAATCTCTTTTGATGAACTTGCTTTGCGAAACGCTAGAGGAATTTTTCGAGTGGCGATTAATTATTCTTCGCATTTTTGCTACAGCGACAGCAGTATTGCTAACCCAAGCTGGCAGTGATTGATTAACATTGATCTACCGATTATGGATATGTATAAAGATTTAATGAGACTTGCCTAGCAAGCGATAACTGGCGTTCAATAGCTGCTGTTGTCAATAACATATTCTGAAAAAAATTATTAAAAGATGTTAAAAAGTGATTAACAGAATTTCTTTATAAATAGCGTTGAGCCGCTTCGCGTTTGTCACTTTAATGCAGTAAATGTGTATATAATTTTGATCATATATTTCGAATAATGAGGGTAAAATAGGTTGTCGGTAACGATAATGGAATGGGGACGTGCCCCAGAAAACTCGTCGAAAATTCTACTTCGAAATGTGCAGTCGGTATGTATATGTATGTGTGTATGCATGAACATATCACATCGACGAATCTCCAATGACTATTCGATGTTTTAGCGGATTCCGAATCTAGCAAAGTCTCCTCTCTCTCTCTCTCTCTCTCTCTCTCTCTCTCTCTCGCTGTCTCTTTCTCTATCGATAGTGACCGAGTTCCGATTAACACGGCAATCCCGATGTTCCAAGCTGGCCCGGGCGTTAACTGAATATCCGAGCGTGCAAATACGCCGGCCGTCAACGAACGCGTCGTGCAGTGGCGCAAAGTAGGTGCGGGATGTAGCCGGGTTTGCGTCGATCTGAGGCCAGCCGATTCGCCGATGGCAATCACGAGCACGAAGAAATTCAATTTATCGGTACGGTCCTTGTCGCGCGGCGCAGACCGCCTCCATCGAAATTCCCTCGGGGCTCCTGTCATCGGACTTTAACCTCGAGATACATTCGCGTGCCGCGTTATTGCCGCACGTTTTCATTTACTTTTATTTATCTCTTGCCTGATCCGAGCCAATCGTGAGCGTAATTGTAACGGTTATATGGAGCAAGAGTGCACCGGAGGAAGAATTAATCGGACAATCTCGTGATAACTGATTGTAAGTAAAAAGAAAAATAGTCAAATTCAGTAAGAAATAAAAACTAAGGAAGAAATTCTTTAATTAAGAGAAAGCTCGTTATAAAATATTGCCTAAGCCTTTTTTTTTTTTAATATGGCAAGGTAATATTTTCCAGTAACAATCGTCGAAAGCTTAATATTAATATATATAATTTATAATTTTATGATATTTATGAAATATTCGTTGCTTGTATTTATTTTACGAATGATAGGATTATTACTTAAAAATATTCCTGTGTATTATATTTTTATTCCGATTAATTCTATTTTTTTCTTAAATCTTCCCGATTGTATCGACGCGATCCCATATTTTCAGGGAAAAATAACTCAATCCGATAGCACTACAGAGCGTAACGGTTTGATCTCCTTGATAGAGATGTATTGCCTTAGATTCGACGATCACGTGATGGATACACGGTTACGCGATCGCGAGATCTATAAGCTGGCTGATCACGCTGATGCAGAGCAAATTCGACAGTCTGGGGAGACGGAATATTCAGCTGAACGGGATTACCGATGTGGTGTCGGAGTAGGATGGAGAAACGGATCGAGGCTACGTTAATGTTAACGGCAGTACCAATCGCCATTGGTCGATATCGATTTATTCACAGATATACCGGGGATACGTCGTGCAGGATCGGTATGCCATGCGACCCCTAAGAGAAATCCATTATTCGGACTGTCCTGCGTCGCCATTACTGTGTCCGACCTGGGTCGTTGTAACTCCTTGGCAAGTCGTTTCCATATCGGTGAAACGTGCGCGCGGAAGCGCGTAAATGTCCGTAACTCTATTTCAGTCGACATTACGACGATCGCTTTACGACACGCTTGGCGCGTCGCTAAGTGCACGTCCGCGCCGACGTTTGTTCCTTCCTTTTCCTTTCTTTATTTGTTCCACCGCGAGAGAGAACTCGGTGCATACTAATGGCAAAATCTTTTTTCCGCCGTTATCGAAAGCGCTAGTCTTATCGTAAGTGGGCGAAAATGAAAATGAGCACCGCTCAGTTTTCTTCTATCGCCACGCGCGGCTCGATTCTGCTCGTTCGTCCTTATCGTGCCAATTGTCGAACACGAGCATCGCGAAGCAAGTGAGAATTGTACGTTTTTACATTCCTTGGGAATAAGAAAGGATCTGAGATAGAGAGATTGGTAAATTTTGCTTTTAAAATTATCTTGTTAAATATTATCGAATTGTAGGACAAAATTAATTCTTGAATAACATACTTGGGGTAAAATCAGGGATTATGGCATAGGCTACTAATATGGAATAGTGGCTTATTTTTTAAACAAAGCATTGCAATCTGGCGGCAATCGCTGAAAGTTATTGCAATTGTTACCAAACATGTCATAACAAGCAATGAACTCGGCCCGACCAACCGTTTTGCTACAATTAACATTTATTCATTTTCGTTACGTCAGGAGAACCGACAGCTTTTTCTAAAAAGTGTTCTCACAAACTGAAAGTAAGTTTTTTTAATGCTTATATTGCACAGACGCTTTTAATCATTTTGCATGAACAATATTATGCAGATTAATTGCTATTTCAAACTTGTTTATTGCTACGGAAAGACTTTATTTGTCATATGACGACATGCAGGTAATGTGGAATACATCGAGGATTGAGAATATGGAATAGATTCTTGTGAATGTTTATTTTAGATGCTATTATCGTACATCATAATTTAATGATTCAAGATTTAATTTTATTCTTTATTGTCCATGCGTAATAACGTTCGTAATGATGCTATTATATTTTCTGTGCTATTGTACAATAAAAATTGAACAGTTTTCTATTTTGCTTGATTGTTTATATAAATAAACAAATTTGGACTTCATTTATTGTGTTATTTATTACTATGGTCAAAATTTCATCGGTATTCCATATTACATCCCATTTTTTAGACCCCCCCATTTTCTCACTTTTAACTTTTTTGTTAATATTGATGTTGGACTTAAATTTTGGCGACTTTCATTTATTGGATGTTGTAGCTAACATATTCCTCAAGAGGAGTTCTGTGTAAATTTAAAGTCTTCATATACATTTATATCCGAGCAATGTTAATTTAAAAAAAACTATTCCATAATCCCTGCTTTTATCCTATGTAATTATTCAATTTTTAACGCGCGGTTTAAAAAAAAAAAGTCTATCAGTACTCGTTGGGTAGATTATTTTTAGAAAAAATTAATTTCTTGGCGTGGTTTGTTCTTTTCTTGTGCAGTATCGTTAGAAAATTTATTAGATGAGATAGAAATGAAAGTGAAGTGGAGAAAGAGAGAGAATTAGAGGAGGAAAGAGGAAAGCAGTCGACAAGACGGGCGACGACGGTAATTCCCCGATTGTTCTCACCGCCAGTATGGTTTGTCGTAACTCCTATGACAATGAAGGAGTTACAGAAGTCACTATGCCACTGACGGTTACTACCATTTTCATTGACTTTGAATTGCTCTGAACAAGGAAGACATTTAATAATGTTGCACCTTACATTTTCGCTACGGAGAAAGAGACTTTAATGAATATTGTTTTAAATTAAAGTAAAAATGAATATCTGCACTGAAAGGAAAGATTGGCTGTTGCAGCAAATTAGATGGTAAAATATGGCATAGCATTTTTAATTGGTTGCAACAGCCAATTTTTGGATGCTGCAGCCAATTATTGATTGTGTTAGCCTATCCGCAATGTCAGTATAGGATTTCGATTGACTAACGCAACCAAAAATTGGTTGTTACAGCCGATTAAAAATGCTATGCCATATTTAACCATTTAATTTGTTGCAGCAACCAATCTTTTCTTTCAGTGTGTACGTGTGTATAATGCTACATATAAATGCATTTATATAAGGCGTCCTAGATGTTACGTATTTTTTCTCGGATTACAGATGTCTGCAAATAGAATTCCGATAAATTCGCAGCCAATCGTTTGAAAAGCAATTTTGTGTAAGTCTTTTAAAATGTTTCGCTACTTGTAATATATCATATCACATTTCGACAATGTAACCTGATTATGTATATTACATATAATTGTCGTCATATATTTTTATTAAATTCAGTATAGTTGAAGTCTTATATACAAGAAAATAAGAGGCTCCTTTATTCGATAAAATTGATTTAATAATTACCAAACAAAATTCTCTTATTTAACTTTAACTACATTTTTAAACGTTAATATTAATTATATAATAACTATTGTTATTAAAAAATATTTATTAAAGTATTTAAAAAACATAAAGGAAAAAATTGTAAAAAATTAAATATTTCTTTTCATTTTCTGACAATAGCGCCATTATTCTTTTCAACATATTTTTCACGCTTTATTACTACTCCGACAAATTTACAATTAATTTTTTCCTGGCAATTTCTATAAATCTTTTAATACACGACATATTTCTACTACAACCTAAATTAAAACCAATAAGTTAAAGCTCACTTTAAATTACTGTAGGCCAAGATTACACGACGGTCGCGGCCGTGCGGTCACCGTAATTTCAAGTGCGATTCAATCGGCGAGCCGCGCTGCGGGACGTTGGCGCGGGAGTCCCTGCACGATAAGCGGTATTTTACTCGGACACGTCGAACGTGTTTCAATAAGTTTCCATGTCGCACAGCGCACGTACTCGAAGTCACGCGCCAAACGAATCGGCGGCAAATAGATTCAAATCGAATCGAGCGCGATCGACACGCGATACCTGGTTGCGCGTTCGCGTGATCTCGTCCGATTTACCGCGGGCTTTCCGCGTCATTGGCGTCGTCGGTGAGACAATATTTTACAACGATAAATTATTATGGCCGCATCGACCTCGCGCCAAACGCGGATACACAAATCACCGCATCCCTCTTTCCGCCATCTCTCTCTCCCTCGCTCAATCCTGTATGCATCGTTTCTCTTTGCCGTCCTCTTTGTTGCTCCCACGCTCTTTCTCTTCTCTCTGTCGCGTTGCACCGATGCACTTTGGTCGACTTTGTCACGGACGAGAGATACTCGACTCATCCGTTTTTAATCCGCGGAAATTTGCACCATAAACGTAGAAATTAATATTATTTCCATTTTACGCGCCGTTTACATTATGCGACATTTATTTTATTACAAAGTTTAGAATTGTTTCTACACGGGAAAAATGGTTTTGTTGATGTATCTAAAAATTTAGCTAGAGACAGGTCTGAATAATTTTGTTGAACTATCAAAATAATATAATATATAATAATAATAATAATTATTATTATTATTATGTGGAGGCTTCAACTGATTGCTAGAATTGAAAACTTTTTTTGCAGTATTGCTTATTATATTTGAATTTGCTATATAATTATTTTGATGGCCCAATACAATTTTTTCAGATCTAGTCAAATTTGGAGATAACTTCAACAAAATCGTTCTTTCCGTAAAAACAATTCTAAATTTATAATGAAATGCATAATGTAAATGCTGCGTAAAGTGGAAATAATGTTAGTTTCTAGTTAATTTTTTAGGTATTTCAGTGAAATCCTTTTTTTTTTTTCATGTAATTGTTTCTACAAAAAATAAATGTTTTCTGACGCACTAAGCTTCTTGATTGTTGTCTTGTTTAAAATAATACGTGCTTTTTTGCAACAAATTTTGAGAATGTTTTACAAATGTCCTAAATTAACGTGATTTACCTAAAATTTCACATTATTATTATACAACGTAATACATTGTAATTATTGCCTCGAGCTTATTCGCATTATGCATATTCGCTAACATAAGCGTTTATAATCCGGTCTGCCACGGGCCGAATTTAGTAATTTCTGTTGCAATGAAATGAACTGTGCAAAAGGAGAGCTCTCTCGAGGCAAGAGTAGTGTGGACAAGCCATAGTCTTGCTCGGTGCATCGATAAACTCGGAGAAACTCGGAGAGGCCACATTGACGCTACAACGTCGACTCTGACGACGTTGATTAGGATTAGCGGAAGTTCGCACAATGTTGGCAATTTGTGGAGCGACGAAGTCGTCGAGTGGACGGTTGTTGAAAGAGAGAGCGATGGGGAGCGGGAAAATGCGAGACAAACAAAGGAGAGAGAGAGGCTTCCTGAAATGAAATTTACATAGCTCACTCTCGATGATGATCTCCACGCGATAGATCCTGAGTAAAGTAATTTCAGTGCTGGCGTGTCATTCAGAGCGACTTTAAATTAACGTTAACACAGACTGAGAGCCTTTGCTTTTAGCGAGAAGCATATGGAGGTATCAAACACGGACTGTGTAGTTTCTCCTTAACTAGAGAAACCGCGTAGCATATATGCAAGTGCACCCCCGTGAATTTCGTGGAAACAGTCGCGGTGATAAGGATATACCTCGGGGAGACATATGTTCGAAAATCACGCCTTTGTAGATGACCACCGGAAATTTTAGAGGTAATCTCTGGGGGTGGTTCTTTAAGAGAGCCAATCGTTCGTTCTGAACGTTGGGTTGCAGTTGAGAAAAGACTTTCCAGAGACTGCTTTCGCGACGCGTAACTTTTCCGTCGGTTACGCCTACTTCGGATCCGAGATCGATAATAATACAATGTTATAAAAGTTCTATAAGAGAAAATCTTGCGAATCATACGTTTCAAATATTAGAGCAGCTACCAAAGATAACGATTCAGTAACATATGTTTTAATCTTTAGATACGTGACTTTTTTATAGTAAAATTTAAATATATCAATTTACATAATAAAGAAATTATTTTGACAATTTTAAACTGAATACTGTGTTGTACGATAATCTTTAAAGATTTTGTGAAATGTAGAAAAATAATATTTGATTGAAAATTTTGAAAGCATATCTTATAAAGTAGACTGTATAAAAAGAGAATCTTTTAAATATGAGAGTTAAAATAAAGATTTAAAAAATTGCTGTGATGCTTCTATAGAAATGTTTCTGAATTGTATATTTGATTTTATAAACAATAAATCCTCCAATTTATTTAGAGTAATATTTAATATAAGGTACACAGATTTTAACATAATTTTGAGTTCTGTCAGTTTATTGAGAACAGCAATAATTAAATATTGACGCATGATTGCGTATTGAGTATAAAATACTTTCGAGACTTTTTTTGTGTGTGTTTCAGATTATAATCGATATGTCAATTTTGATGTATCGCATAATAAAAATGCATTTTGTGATTAATTATCGTATACTGATCAATCACTACTATCTTTATGAATAATTTATTTGGAAGTTGATGTAAGTTTAGTTACGAAAATTTTACTAAAATCGGTGCAATGCACATAGTTGATATTCATTGAATGTTTCATGGAAATTCATCACTGAATCGGATTCCGAAATTGAACCTCTACTTAAAATAAGTTCACACCAATCAATACTGAATATGTCTATATGCCATTCGTGTCACGAAATGCGCAAAAATGAAAATTCAGAAAGAGAGAATTATTCAAAAATTATTGCACAGTGGTATATATATATATCCGATTTAAATATATCTGATTGTCACTTTAGTTAAATCCACACAATTTCCATTGGATTAACTCATTGAACGTCAGCAGTCGTTTATTAATATTTTAATTATTTTGAAAAACGACTGAAGGTTATTAATAAATAAATAGCTGCAGTATTTTAGTTATACTTCGTTAAATAATGTTATGAAAATATTTATTAATTCGAGAACGCAAATTATATTTTAGATTTGTTACGAAAATGAGTAATCAAAGTTGAAGCTGTTGTCTTGATTTCTTGATATAAATAATTTTAATAATAATTATTAGTTAAACGAAATAATGTGAATACACAATAAATAAAGTAAAGGTTTTATCGGTCTGAGATGGATCTTAATGTTTAAATAATATTTTGGTGTAAATTCATATCTGTATATATTTACCTGTGTGGATTTAACTAAAATGACAATTATTAATTAAATTTAGCAGCGCTTGAGAATTACGTATAAAATTGATAAAATAATAATATTTATCTTAAAATGAAATTTTCGACAGAATATATATAAAACAGATTTGATGCGTATATAGTAGTGTATTTGTAATTTTTATGTTCTTTTTATCATAAAAATTCGAACGAATACAAACGTTTTTATATTGAATATATCGTTATCGTAATTCGAAGTGTTTGAGTCCTATGTAACAGCAAATGTTGTTGAGGAAGGACTTCCGTTGCACTGTAGCAACGATCGGTTTCCCATCGAGTCCGGTTTACGTTTACAAGGGCTGGGAACGACGGAAGGTCGTTAAAACGTCAAGCAAATTGTTGGCTGCTCTCTCTTGCCATTGCTGTGGTACGTTTAGTAATATACCTACTGTGTTTTTGGGAATGTTAGGAACAAGGTGTTAGAGACGTGACGAGTAACATAGAAATAGCACTTTTTTCATCCTTAACCGCGTGTTAACTAAAATTTACAAATATTTTCGTGGCTATTGATTATCTATAATTAAATAAGACTTTAATAAATTAAACAGATGAGAGCACACATGAATGGAAATTTATATTTTGATCAGCTTACATTTGCGTTTTAACGATTCTCAGTATTTTCATAATAATATGAAATGCCATATTTTTGCACATTAACTATTGATTATAAATCAATTTTGCATTTATATGAATTGTATATATTACAGTTTCGATTTGTAAACTGGATGTATTTCTGATAAATTTAAACAAAGCTGTTATTCTCTTTTAATAATTGCTTATTAAATTAAATACATTCGATCAATTTGCCACAACCTATTAATCATCAAGAATAATAATAGGTAGGTTGCCAAACGCTGTCGGATTAACGTTAATATGAAAACAGCAGTTAACTTCTTCGTCGCGGAAGTGTCTTTACGATGCAATGCCATTCACCGTTTTTTCTTCGGTCGAGTACTTTTCACTTGCTCGTTAAGCAAGAAGAGTGGAATTAAAAGGTCGTTAGATGATTCATTATGTTTTTTGAGACGACATCGTCGATACATCTTGGAAGGCCAGCGATGCTTGAGTCGAAACGTGAAATAATTTAATATTTCTTTTCATTTTCTGACAATAGCTCCATTATTCTCTTTAACATTTTTTCACGCTTCATTACTACTTCGAACTCCTTTATATTTTAAATGTATATCTAAAAATATTTTCCTAATTAATTTAGATAATTAATCGGTGTAATATTAAAATATTACACCGAAAGAAAAGATTGGTTGCTGCAGCTAATTAGATGGTTAAATATGGCATAGCATTTTTAATTGCCTGCAGCAACCAATTTTTGGTTGAGTTAGCCAATCGAAATCCTATACTGACATCGCGGATAGGCTAATACGACCAAAAATTGACTGTTGCAACCAATTAAAAATGCTATGCCATATTTTACCATCTAATTTGTTGCAGCAGCCAATCTTTTCTTTCAGTGTAGTATTTATGACGTAACGCGAATGTCAAAATATTTAAACAGTTTATCGTTGTTTTTGCTTTTCTAATATCTAAGATATTATACTTGCAATAGTTTTGTAAAAAATTTATTTTTTCCTTCATGTTTGTGATTCTGAATACTTCAATAATAAATATTTGTTAGTAATAAAAATTATAATACATATAATTAATATTAATGTTTGAAAAGTACAATCCAAATGAGAGAAATAAAAACTCGTATTTTTATTGAGCAAAGGGGTTTCTTATTTTCATGTATAAGATTTCGACAAAAATCTATATTAAATCAATTTTGGGCACATTAAATTTCTTGAAAAAATTTGAAAACTTGAATTGTTGCACATTGTATATCGTCATTACGAAAGGCGATAAACGTAAAACTGCGTTTCAGCCAAATTTACGCGAGTTAACTACGTTGCTTGTAATTACTGTCTAATGGTTGTGCAGCAAGAGACAATGCGATTAATCGCGAAACGCCCGGGACGTGGAAGACGAGAGGCGCGCGATCCAGCAACGGTGCCAGCTTCTGCGTCGCTGTCATAAGCTCTAAACACTTTGTTCGAAAATGCCCTAAAAGCTTGCCGCGCCTCTCTCGCGTTCGACAAATTGGAGCACCAACCGGACAGTCGCGTCATCGTTAAAGACTGCCGTAGCTCTTCGGGCGTGGCGCGCTTTGCCGCTCGTTAAATTGGAAAACTCGTTAAAAATTACCATTAGAGGTGCAAAGGGCGCCAGCATGGAGAGAAAAAAGATTCCGTGAATAACGTGTGGAAAAAAAGAAGAAAAGGGACTTTACAGTGTCCGTCCTTGTTTAACGCTTCATGAACGATACTCTCGCGATGCTTATCATTATTCAAATTTCATATTATTTATAGAAATAGTTAATGTAATATATAATAATCGAGATATATTATATACGAACCAAATTTACCGAATTATTGGATTACTGCATCTATTGGAATATATTTACTGCTTCTGTTTATAACTCTCGTTAAAAACACAGATTGGGAATATGGCAAAACAGAAACTAATCAGGGCGGAGAGGAGATGGCAACAACGAATCTTTCGATCGTTATTCGATTACGATAGACTACTCGGCATAATTACCCATCGAAACGCTGTCATTCGGTTAAATACGAACAGATGGGGAAAGGGAAAGATAAATAGGCTGATAGATGAGGGGCGACGAACGGGTTTGGTGAGGAGAGGGTGGGAAGTGATCGGACGATGAGGAATGCGATCGGAACTGACCACTGGATACACGCGGTGGGTCAAGTTAATTAATCTTATCGCTAATTAATTTCACCTGGCGCGCGATAAGCCGCTTCCGAACGAATAACGCGGAAATCGGTTGCGATGTGACTCGCGGGATGAGCGTGCTCGCGCCGCATACTAACGCGCCGCGTTTTGTTAACCCCCGAAATAGATGCATATAATATATGCCTCTCGCAGTGAGAGACTCGGAATAACACTTTAAGCATTATACGGCTGCCATGCGATAATACTCGCCACCACATTAATGTCCGTACGAACGATAATTCCCATTTAATAATTACCAGTGGCATGATAGCGCGCGCGAAGCCTGGGGCCATAATTACTACGCATCGACGGAGTACATCCCTGCCAATAATGTCCGCGAGCACTATGGGGGATTGCTTAAATACGGCTACGGATAATATTTTCATTAGCTTTCCCATTTATCAAATTAATTAACAGATATATGTCACAGAGTAGGGCAGAGGTAAAGAAGAATTGACGATATGAAAAAAACTTTAAATCCATTCTCTTAAATTATGTGTAGATTTTAGAAATGCGCTTAAGATAGAGTACCTACTTAAGATTGCATGTATTTAATACATTCATCTAATAGAATTTTAATGCAATTAATATTCCACGGTAACTGTCGTGGTGTTGCTAACTGACTGTTTATAATTAATTATCAGAGATTCAGAAATAAAGAAGCTGTCAATAATTTTTATCTGTTAAGATATAGGGTACCTATTTAAGATTGCATGTACTTAATACATTCATCTAATAGAATTTTAATGCAATTAATATTCCACAGTAACTGTCGTGGTGTTGCTAACTGATTGCTTATAATTAATTATTAGAGACTCAGAAATAAAGAAGCCGTCAATTATTTTTATCTGTTAAGTTTAATATCGATTATTGAAAATGGACACTAAATGACATTTCCTCTACATTTTCGCTCAACATAAATTTTTGTTAAAATATAATGAATAATTTATAGGCTCAAACGAATAAATAAAATAAAATAAAATGAAATTATGCCTATATAAGCCAACACTGGTTGTTGATTGTGCAATTTTATTACAATTTGAAAAATCAAAATTACATGTAATTAGTAAACGTTTCGACCTTGGTTTAGGTCATCTTCAATACATCAAATTATCTGCTGTTAGATCATCTTAACACC
>NW_017300132.1:1520000-1567662 GCF_001594075.2 Trachymyrmex cornetzi
GGTGTTAAGATGATCTAACAGCAGATAATTTGATGTATTGAAGATGACCTAAACCAAGGTCGAAACGTTTACTAATTACATGTAATTTTGATTTTTCAAATTGTAATAAAATTGCACAATCAACAACCAGTGTTGGCTTATATAGGCATAATTTCATTTTATTTTATTTGATAAATTTTTGTGATTTCGAGCATCTCATATAATTTTTAACCAATACATTTTTAATTAAATAGTCAATTTTGCGCTCTTACTTTATACTTTAAAAGGATATGTATAATAATATCAAAATGACATGCGCGCGTAACCGGATGTATTTACTTATAACTATAATATTATAATATCTATGTAAGTTGATCAGAGGTTACGTGATCGAAATATAGATACATATGATTTTGTCTCTATTGTAAAATACACGACGTTACAAGCTGTTACGAATAAATGAAATGTTTTTATCAATAGCTTTTGCGGTCAATTACAAGTGCACTCCTCGAACGTTTAGAGATATTTTCGCGCCGGGACAGCATGAAATCAAATCGGCAAAAATGCATTGAGCTGTACAGATGTGACATTTCATCTCGTAAATGTCGTACGCGTAATTTTTCAATTTCGTATTTTATAGAGAACTAAGAATACAATCGTCAACGAATGCGATAATCTTTCGCTGTATATTCGCAATATCGATGAAGCGAATATCCTCCATGAAATATTGTTTTTCGTAGTGCGAGTAACCGGATTATTATCGAAGAGTATTATTTGCACATCCATTCGCCCGGAGAATGGATATTTTTGTGGATTGTATACCATTTGTTTTGCAAAATTTATATACACATTGTACTTTGCTTTTTTTTATCGATTTTAAATTAGGCAAATTATGAGCATGATAAGAATATCAAATTTAGAGTTAGAAAAAAAATATAACATTAAGATCCTGCAGAGTTCTAAATTTAAAAGAATTTTAAAAAGTTCTTTGAATACTCACGTTGAAATTTGTATGTGTATGTGCATATTTTTTGCACAGCGAAGCGGTTAAACCGATTATAATCTGCGTGAATCTATACGTAAAAAAAATTATACGTGTGGTACGTTCGCGCTGCGGACAACCGTAGATTGCTATCACTATCGATTTCACACTGGCGACCGTTTTAACTAATCAAAAATCTATAAAAACTAAAGATAAAGTGACGGTTAAAATTGAAATGGAAGCTTGAAGTGATATAAGAGCAATATTTATCCTATTCAGTTTAGATCAAAAGGATATTTTTATTAAGTAACGAGCAATTCTTATTTACTCTCTTTTCCAACACATAATAAGCGCAAAGAATTTATACCTTTTAACATAATTATAAATTTCTGGTATTTTTCACATTAACTCTGGAATAGTCACCTGAAATGTTTTTACATTCCAGTGATGAAAAATTTGTATTGTTGTAAAATATTGTTTTGTATGGATAATGTTTTGAACACATTTTTATCCTTTTTTAATCATTATTGTGACGATTACACCGTCACTACGCCCGTTGCAATAGCCTGTGAAATATAAGAATTATACACAGATAAACGTATAGATTCACGAGTCTGCTCAGCTGTTCGGTGTGAAAGGATAAAACGAAAACATACAGACAAACATACGAAACCGGTTGATGCAAATAGCGAGACAAATCGTAAAGCCCATCACACACAAAATGACAAGCTGCATAATCGTAAAATAAAGCCGCTGAACCATGAGCATTTGGCATAAAGACACCATATTGATTTACGTAAGATGCTCATTAATGCAGTGGTTCTATGCTACGCTTATGAAGCTAATGTCATTTTATGTGCTTAACGATTTTCGATGGGTTTAACGATTTTCGATGCTTTAAAAATAGCATTTATTTCATATCGTACATTTTTTTTCGGACAAATAGGTGATGCAGCTGGATGCAATAGCGTACGCGTTGGATTTTAGTAACGATAAACGTCATGTTTAATCACTACAGGCTGCACGGGCGAACGAAACTCGAAACGTTGCTCGATTTAAAAAATTTAAATTTATAAAGTCTTCTTGAATAATCAAAGGGCAAACCGAGAGATAGATTCTCTCCGAAAGAGAGGTCACGAGACCGATTGCAAGGTGACGAGAGATTCGTCTATAAAACTCCGATGAAGGAATGTTTATTACAGTCTAGAATAAATTTAGACTTAAAAGTAAATAACCAAACGATCTACTTTTCAACCGTTATCCGAAACATTTTAACTTGTTATTAAAGTATCTGAAGTATCTTTACGGACTTTTAAATATGCAATTTCGTTTAAAAAACTCGTAATAAAAAAAGTTCCCTTGAAAAATTCAATACTAGCTAATTTAACATTAAAAGATAGTAATTAATTATTTATGTGGAGTATTAAAAGCACTAAACAACAGTATTTTCAATATTTAATATAAATAATTAATTACTGTTTTAGTATAGTATTAAATAGACCAGTCTATATTAAATTACAGGCTAGTATTAGATTTCTATAAGGATTATGTTAATTAAAATATTGTTTTAGAAATATTATCATAATAAGTTATTCAACGCGCTCATTTCGTTTAATATTTAATTATTGGGTTTCTATATTAACATTTTTTCAATAAATAGTAATTAAATCCATATCGAATATTCTCAAATACTAACAAGTCGAAAAACAATAACTAATATACTCGTACATTACTTGTTAATAATAGTGATTTTAAGTGGGGTATAAAAACACCTCAGCTGATCTCTCTCGTTTACGTAAAAAAAAAAAAAAAAAATCAGTTGACTCTTCTCTGGTTATCGTTATTAATCTTTTCATAATTTATCCACGATTCTTGGTGTAATTTAACTTTTCTCGTATCTTTTGCCCCTGTCATAGAAAAAATTAAACAACTTGCATATTAATTTATTATAAAAAATAAATGGTTGACAATTTTTTAAAAACATTGGAAAATCTGTAAGATGAACTAAAAATGTTCGAGTCCACCGATGGCCGTGCAATGTATTCATATTATTAGATTCGACTGCTTGTCATGATTGCCTTGATTCGAGATCGGTCGTGAAGTTACGCGTCATACGTAGCTACTCGAGAAACGAGATAGTCATGTCCTTGAATTTTCCGGGATGTCGCGCTGCTATAATTCCCATCCGCGACTAGGAGCCGACGACTACGGGGGAACGGTGGCGAAATAACCTCCGTGCGTTCTCACGCGAGGAGTATGCGCGCCTATTAGCTTGCGCACGGCACGCTCGTGTATTATACAGCACCGACACTCTTGGGACGGCGTAAGGAACACAGAGAGTACGCAGAGATGCGTAATCCCAGACCTCCGGACGCTTTCTCGGCAACCCTATGATTCATACGTATTACGGGCAAGCACCGGGTAACCCGTCACCCGTTCTGATATATGCACGTACAAGCGTTTAGAGGAGTATACATGTACGAGTGTGTGTCAAAGAAGAAAGAGAGTGAGAGGGAGAGAACGAGAGAGAAAGAGACAGAGACCGGATGTGCGATTGTAATAACGGGCATGACAAAGACACCGGTCGTACAAAAAGTGGCGAAAGATGTAAGTAAGGTAGAAGAGAGGTGAAAGAGTAAAGGTGAACGTACGGGAGTGTGGGAGATGTAGTTACAAGATCCACCTTGGACATCTCTCTGGAGATGGAATTTGCAATCCAGAAAATGTCACTTCAACGATATCGTTTTTGATGTTATATTTACAGTGCATTGATGCGTTTCCATTCCTCTCGTCGTTAAATTTGCGTCAGCCTTACGCCAATATTGTAAAAATATCCCTGTCGCTTTTATTATGTCGTGATATAAATTAAACCGTCAAATCTTAAGATTAAAATAAGTCTAATCTAATGATAATAGCGACTAATATGAAATGATTCTTGATATCTGAAATAAAAGGCAGCGATTGTAAAGTTGAAAAATAGAGTGCTGTATTAAATATTGCAAGTCGTTATATATATATATATATATGTATATATTATAGGATTTATAACTATAGCCTTGAATAAATCAATACGAAATAAATAATAAAGTTGAAAAAGTCTAGCTTTTTTTATATGTCTTGACAGATTCTATTATCGTTGATGTATAATAGATATTGATCTATTTCTTTCGTGTATTTTTAATGTGTAAGATAAATAATTATCTGATTGTGCATGTTTCTTTTTTTTGTACAAATTAACGTAATTTATCTGAATCTCCATTAATATATATTACAATAGTCTATCATGTCGATCTCTTATATAATTATATCGTAAACATTTTAAGTTATATTTTCTCCTGAATAGACAAGAAAGTATTATATGAAATAAAGTGAAAGCAAAAACTAGAAATGCATGCTACGCTTTACGAGCAAGATAAAAAATGAGTCATTTATTTCCCAAGATTATTGTAGTATGTATTCCTTTTAAATTCATGTAGTTCCATCTTTCATTGTAGTTATAGACTTTTTATTCGATTGAATTTTCTTCTTTTCTTTTCAACGATGTTGGGAAATGATGATTAAATGATGCGGATAGGGAAGAAACCACGTGCAATTATGCGTCACGTGCAATGCAATTTCGAAAACTCGGGGCGTACCACGTTAATGAATCAGCGGTTGGGTCCGCGTACACAATATGCGAAGTAGAAGTCCGGCGAACGTTTAACTACCTTCACTTAGCAGCAACGTTGTAACACACGCGAGTCCGATTAAAAAGCGAACTTCTGTTCCGTGGAGTCGCGTTTCAGCCAATAGCTGCCGGTCACCATGTTATGTTTTCGATTCACGCACGGCCGTCAAAGATGCAGATTAACGCGTAATGCAAAACGCAAACGCGTCAGCGCCGGAGGATACAGATCGCCAGTTTTGCATTTTTAGGTCGCGCTTCACGACTCGCATTCGTGACATATGGATTTAAATGTCAACGCGCAAACAATAGTTGGAAGAACGCGACGTCCATAAATAAAACATATTCGTGTGTATAAAGTCATTAATCTTTAATTGAAATATTATTTTTTTGATGGCTTTTCTCATAAAGCATAATAATCATATAAGTTTTATACAGTTTTGAAAAGTGATAATATTTATAGTTACAAATGTATTTATTATGGAAAAATATTTACTATGGAAAAATACTATTAAATAAATACATATATAAGACATACATATATAAAATGATAAATTAATATTAAAAATTGGTTTTTTCAAACTTTCAAACGAGATTTTTCAGACGCAGTTGGTTGTTTCCAAATTCATACATGTCTCAATATATAGATAAACATTTAAGAATTAATGCCGCTTCAAATGACAATTCATTAAACCCAATAAACGTAATTTGGAATTATACGCTTACAGTAAAACGGAGAGTTCATTTCTGTCGCGATACGTTTACCAAACCAGGGATTGAAAATATTATGATATTGAGTAGCTTTGTTATAAATGCTGTAAGATACATTTACATGTAACACTGATAATACCGAAAATTACTTGCAGCGAAATTATAACGACATTTCGATCCGCGTATTCAAAACATACATGAAATTCGCACTCTCGCGTATTTGTGTAACGAGATTACACTGGAGTAATATCGCTGTCGATATGCCTCGCAATAACGCCGAGACTTATTGTTCGCGATCCTAACACTATTTTGCGCGATAGACATGGCACGATTGAAAAAAAGCGATGAAAAATGTACGTGGAACAAGTTTAAAGCGCGGAACGCTATCCTGTAGTCGATGCAATTTGAGCGCACGCATATTCGAGTGCGGGACTGTTTCTCGCTCCCTTGCCGCCTCTCTCAATTGCCTCGCCGAAATACACGGCGAAAAACGCAATTATTCGTACGTGCGCGGTTATCAACGGCACCTGCGATGCCATGCGTGATTGTAGACGAGAAAATGTTGTTTCGAGCTCGGTAATTTCATGGTATCGCGTATGTAATTATTACTTGAGGAGCTCTGGGAGGAATTATATACACAGGAATTTTTATTAAATAAACTTCTATATCTGTTCAACATTATACAATTAAATCAATAAATTATTAGGATATGACAGAGTTGACGCAATGTGTTAGAATTACAAGTTACAGTCGGAATAATTAGAAACTGGAAACTTAATATGCTTGTAATAATATTCTTAATAAATGTAATAAAACGTAAGAATATTCTTTGCAATGTATTAAAATTAATATAAAATTAGATAAAAGAATATATATCAAATTAATAGAATATCAGAAATAGAAAAAACAGTGTAAATTGTAAGATACATTCGAAAATATATAACACAAAAGATATTACTTATTTTAATATTTCTATAGTTTAAATATATATGTATAAGCGAAAAAATTAAATTGTGCACCTTGGCATCGCATTTTAAAACTATCTTGCTTTGAAATATTATTATTATTACTGCCTGCTCGGTATTAATTCGATATTCATTCTTCTTAATATTTCTATACGGAAGAAGCCACTCGAAAAAGCAACAAGGATTGTAGCCTTGTAGAAATGACGCGGAGCAGGTGATCTGACGAGACAAGTGAGAAAGAGAGCAAAGGGAGAAGGAATAAGAGAGAGGAAGAACGGCGAAACGAGTTGGAGAAAGTGCAGAAAAGAAGAACAGAAGGAAGGAACAAAGCACAGAGGGAAGCAATTCCGACGGCAATTGTCCGTAAGCCGTGCAAAGATTGCGGACCAATTTCCGCCCCTCCGTGCGTGCGCGAATTTATTTCTTCTCTTCTTCATCATTCGTTCTGCTTCTCCAGCCACGATTTCTGCAGTAGTCCAGTAGCGTTTCTGTCCGCGTTTGACCGTCCAGATGCGAAGAATAACTATAGAATGCGTAAAGTTCTCTTCGCATAGCTTTAATATAAAACAATGTGTCACTTTTCGTCTTGAGGAAAAAGATTTGGTGGAAGAAACACACATCCAATGTAGTTTCTTGATATTAATATCAATTTTTTATAGAATCTTCCAGAGATTGACTAAAAATTTATATCCGCGCAATATATATAGATATGTATGAAAGTTTGATATAATTCAGTTATAGGTTTATCTAGGATTAATAACAGGTTTATATGTTGTAGTAATAATAGATATCGAACCATTTAAACACGAAAGATAATTATAAAACGCACAAATATCATTTTTTGTCTGGAAGGGAACGATTTGAGGAAGGAAACATTCAATGTAGTTTCTTAATAATATAATTTTGTATAGAATCTCCTTTATAGAAATTCGTAACTAAAACAAATGTTCAATATATATGAAGAGAATTTGATACAATCTAGTCAGGGTTTATCTAGCATTAATAACAAGTTCATATAGAAATAATATTGGCAATCTATTACACGGGTAATCGGAGAAATATAATAGGAGTTACACGGGGGAAGTTGGAATAATCTGTGTCTGACGTTTCCTCGCGTATACTAAATTATCCACTGAACAAATCCAATTTGATTGGGAGGCTTGTGTATCCGCAGTCAACTGAGCACGTTCAGCCGATTTGGTCATCCTGTCTCCGCGTATAACAGCGATATCAGGTAAATACGTTCAGAAGGATTTTTGCTTCTGGCATCTGGCCAGGTCGGCTTGCGATCAGAGCTCTCACACATAACTGGACGCGGGTGAATCTGTGCAGGGAGTTATATCGCAAAGTTGAGTAAAAGAGTAAAAGTCAAATAAGAGGAGGCAAAAAGCTACAAAGGTCTCCGGTACAGCGACTAGTTAGTCAGCTTTTCGTTAGTTTCGTAACATCGTCCGCAACGATGCACGTCTCGTCATAATCAACAAGCGCATATAATCAACTTGAGCGGCACTTTTCCTTTGCGGATCTCAACGTTCCCGACGACAACTACTCGTTATAACCCGTAGCTAAATGTTCCACTTAACCCTCTGATGCTACATATTTTATTTTATGTTAAAATTGTTTACGTGCACTTGAAAAAAGTTGAATTAATTTGAAATACGTAGATACGTAATAAATACCCATATACTGATTATTGTTGAAATATGAATGATTTGTAATTTTAATAATAAAAATAACCAGGTAAATTTAGCTATAGGTATATTCTTACGGTAACGTTTGACATTGCATGAATTCTGGTGAAAATAACAAAACTCTTAGTTAAAGTTCTATTTAATTATGATAATAAAAAATTCTAGTTCTATCAAACTCTAACTGGTATCACATCTAAATGTTTTGGTTGCGTGAAATGTTTGATTATAATAACCAGAAATTCTGTTATTTCCAAAATTTAATAATATCTTGTTAATTGAATAATTGTTTTTTCGCGTGATGATGATCCAATATCAATTGCGTGTTATAATATTGCTCGCAAAGTGCGATCTAATTTATGCAGGACAAAATAGAAATCTCGTTATGTATATTGTGCATCATCTCGTATTGTGTTATCGTATTTCCAGATAAAATGTTAATTTTAATCGAGATACTTGTTGTAGCACAATATTTGCTACATGCACAATTGGTAATTACGTTCCTAAGTAAATATTATTTTAATGACTTCGTGATTATTATTTATTGAAAAATCCTTTTATGTGTTATACATGATTATTCCAATTGATTGCAATACAAATTTTCCACGTAATTCACTATTATTTTACAATGGATCTCAACGCGATAAGATTTGGAACATTCCGATTTAGGGGATTGTAGGAAAGCTTTCGTTATCGCTCCGAGAGAATTAATCGTTTTAAAACTGCGCGCTACGTGCCGTGAAGCGTAATAAAAGTATCCCGCGAGTTGATACGCGAAAAGCGTAAACTCGCGCGCGCATTGGATTTTCAGAAGGTTTTACCGGCTCGGTGAGGTAAATCGTTCCTCTGCGCAAGGTTGAACTCGTCGGAAATTTTAGTGCAATCTATGACGAAGTATAACTTTCAGCCAGCGTACCGCCCTGGCTTCAGGTATTTGCTGGCACACAGGAGTTTCGCGAACCGCTATCTATCGCAGTAGGTATACTCCGACAAGGAGAAGGGAAATCTCTTTTCTCTCTCTCTCTCTCTCTCTCTTTTTTTTAATTTGTAAGCAGCGCAAAGTGGAGCGAGTGTAGCAAACGTTAAATTGGACAATGTGACCTACGATCGACGGTATGGCTAAATCTCCGTACGTTTCTTCCGCCGATACCAATTCGCGAAGATTTACAGACGAGCGGAATTATTGATGCGGCGTGAGTCGAAAGCAAAAAGCAAACGCGATCGTGAACGGTAGCAAAAAGCAAACGCGATCTGTTCTGTGCGTCATCGAGGCGATTAACGTTCTGCGATTTCGATATCCCATTGTGTGCAAGCGCGACTAACCGAGAATTCATTGGTCTCTACCTTTTTTTTTTTTATTCACAAATAAGCGAATCGTGAAATAGATATTCATAACCTGCAGTAAAGCTACGTGCGGATCATTGGAAGAGTACGAAGGATTAAGGACGCAACAACATGGATGTCTAACGAAATTAGCCGAATATTTACTTTAGCAGCAATTATTTCAGAACGTAACGACTTTATATTTTACTTCGTACAGTTTACTTAATCGAGAGGATTAAATATACGGCACATTGAAAAGCTTTTTCCTCGCGAATATCGCGAATATCGCGAATATCGCGGCGCTATGGAATGTCGCAGCCATGTGTGTAATTCGACCTACAAACGAATAACAGAAAAAACAATGAATCGTCGCACACCGAATGTAGCGTTTATTCTTTCGTTATAAACCGTTCAAGATGGAGTCTTTATATTTATCCGTATGCGCGCGATTTAAATAAAAGTGCTTATTACTTTTTAGTCTGTCGTTTACGGGGAGAAGTAATCCTCTTATAATTCCCGGTAGTTACTTTCGAAAACAATTTCACGTCGCTTTTGCCGTGCGACATTGTTCCTCTCCGGTCCATGCCCGATGCGAAAACCCCGAGGGCTATCAATTTTTTTTTTCGAGAGCCCGTAGCACTTGGATTTCACTGCTCTTTCGGTGCACCGAATTTTGATCCACTTCATGTTTTTTTCAATTATTTCTCGACAGGGACAGCGGCCTCTGTGTCCGGTATCCTCGTTCTCATTTCGTTCGCTCTGTTTGAACCTCGTCCCGCGCGTGTTGGAGAATGAAAAAAAGGCCGTCATTGAGGTAGAAGGAGGAACGCTAGCAACTCGACTATAGCAACGCGACCAGGTCCAGCTCCGGGGTTTTGATTAAAACTAAACAGCGAATAAAAATTCCTTGCACGGTACGTACACGACGTGTGGCCCCGATAAAATTCTTAGTTACGACACTCGTCAGCGTTACACGCACGAAACGTCCGTCGTTCCTCCTTGATGCAATTACGAGAGAGAGGGCCGAAGGAGAAGCGGAAGCAAAGCGATTTAATTTGTTTATTCCGCCGTTTCGCCTCGCCCCGTTCAGACCCCTTTTCTCTCTTTACAACCCTCGCGTAGCTGCGCCAAGAGTCACCTCTCGCTTCCCCCGCAGCAACCTCCTTCGCGTTATTACGCAAACGAGGAATCTTTCGAGACCGGCCCAACTAATGAAATGCTGTTTCGACTCGCGGTAGCTGATTCTCTTTACTCGAAAGAGAATGTCGGCCAAAAAGGAGGATGATGAGAGGAGTTTATTCGCGTACGCAACTCGCAACAAGAGCTCGTAACTGTAGTTACGGTTCTCTTTCCGACCTTTGCTATTCATCTGACATATTCCGTACATTGCGCAAAATGCACGTATTGATCATTTCACAAAAATAGTCTCGGCGTGTTGCTGAAAAATGGTTGAGCGAACCCGATAATGTAAAGGAAATAAATAAATAAATATATTTATATGTATATATAAAACAAAATTATTAATTTAAATGTACGAAAATCGATTCTGCAATCAAGTAACTTACCATCACATATTCGTGTTCCGAAAAAGAACCGAAAGACCATTTTGTGTCTTTCATAACTGAAAACAGGTGTTGGAAATGTGTTTATGGTATCGCGCTTTTAGCAGGCAATTCTTCAACTTTTGTTATTTTGGATTGACGCTGGAACATGACGTGGCGTGAATATTTTTTGAACTAGTACATAGCACTTATAGCATATTCTCTCTCTCTCTCTCTCTCTCTCTCTCTCTCTCTCTCTCTCTCTCTCTCGCTTGTTCGCTCGCTACAAACAGCGCGCAAAAGTTTACATGAATATACCACGGGAACAATAGAAACAAAAAATATCCCTGCGGCTATCCTGAGAAAACCGGTAATGCGGATGGGCTTCCATTTACGTTGGCACCATAATGTGAAATTTGCTCTCACTATCAGAAAATCTATAAAGATACTTTAGATATTTAAATGCAAATTATTCTGTATCTACGACAGCATGAGACAAGCTAGTTCTTACAATTTGCTTTAATTTTTCATATTTATCCACTTCTCACAATTAATATTATCTTCTATTTTTTCCCTTTATTTTCGATTTATATAATTTTTATTTTTATGTTTTATTTGTATTATTTTTGTATTATTTTATATCTTTGAGTTTTTTGCTTTCATTTTTGGTTTTTTTTTTCTATATTTTTAAAGGGCTTGCTTTAGAATATTAATAAACGCCATTATCTATCTATCTTTCTTACTTGCTACGAACAGCGTAAAATACTATATGAATATACTATGGGGACAATAGGAACAAAAATCTTCCAATGCTTCCCGCGGTTTATCCTAAAAAAACCGGTAGTGGCGGATGGCGGTTGACAGAAGTGCACGATTTTGTCATTACAAGTCTGTGAAGAAGGGGATCTCGGCCGGACAAGGACTGCGCTTGGCACGAAAGAAACGAACGAAGAATGAACGAAAAGGGAGAAGAGAACGAGACGAGAAAGCGACAATCGGGATGATGAAGATGGAGGTGGTTGGTCTTCGCGGGAAGAAAAGAAGACGGCGGGTCCAGTAACGCGTAAAGCACCATGATTACCCTTCCACCGTAGGCAAAAACCACGAAGAAACGGGAGTAAATAGGCACATGGGCGAAGCGAGAAAGAAGACCCGACGTCCAATACTGCACTAGCATGACGCAGGATGAAGAAGAGGACAACACGGTCGAGAAAGGGTCGCGCGGTCTCGACCGGAGTTCAACGGACTCACGCGTTGCATCTAAGTACTTTAGTTCTCTCTCACTCACTCTCGTTTTCTTTTTCATTCTCTCTTTCTCTGTCTTCATGTATATGTTCCTTCTCCATCTACTCGCCGTACATCTTTTTCCGTGCCTAACGCTTCTACGTACGTGCACAGAGAAGCCGGTATCGGGCTGGCTGGCTGGTTGGCTGGCTGGCTGGTTGCGAAGCGCCGGCTGGCGAATGTAACGGTAGCCTTAAGCGTGGTCCGCGAACGTGGCTTAGTCCGGAGGATAGATAAACGTATAGTAAGATGGATACTGTCTACGTGTTCCGAGATAGAGTCCCTTGGGTTCTAAACTACGGTACGAGAGTATGCATAAATATCCCTTTGCCTGGCGGAGATTAAGGAAAATTTTGGCAATGCTAATAGAAAAATGTGACAAATATTCAAATATAATTATTATACATTTCCTACTTCTCTTACAATATTTTGATAACAGAGTTGCGTGTTGATATTTATTTTAAAAAGGAACTACATTCTAATATCAAGTCATAAATAATTAATATTTTAGAGTTATATTTCTATAAAAACTTTCGAAATATCACGCAAACAGTCACTTATCGAAGGACAGTGGATTCGTTATATAACATTATCACCAAATCAACCGCCTATTAAAATCGTATTTATGATCAGTGTAGGAAGTGTAATTACCTCTAGGGTATATTGGAGCTAGTTGGGAAAGGGGGTTGGGTGAGGGATAAAGGGGCAGTATAGTCGTTACGTCGTGTATACAAGAAATTGTAGCCTGTGGCTGAGAACCAAGAGAAGACGATCCGTAGAGGTTTTCGTCATGAATAACGCACCCGCTGCAGTGTGTCCGCGGAAGAGTAAAGTTTCGAACACGCTTTTTTGATTTAGTAACGAGCAGATGGAACGGAGAGGCGACACGTGCACCCGGCACCGTGAAAAACTTATCGCAAATAACAGTCCAAATAGTTGTTCGTTACGCTGATGGCACGCTGACCGAACACCATATGGAAGTCTACAATTCTTGCGATCGTACTGAAATGTTCCAGGACAATTCTAGAATCCTTCATTAATCTTTCAACTATTTGAAGTCTATTCTATTAAGCAGAAACCTTGAGAGTTTGATAGTTTTTCTTGTAAGTACGTGGCTAATAAAGCTGTCTTTAGCAAAGATTGAATTTATAGTAATGCTCTATTTTATTTATTCGATAAGTTGATCAGCGATACTCAACTTGCAGTTCGCGGACCGCGCGTATCTGTGAATTTTTTAGGTCCTGCTGGTTCATAGCCGAGAATATAAAAGTATTTCTATTTTATGTAAACAAAATAAACATCATATAGCCCGCAAGAATTTGTCTATTCTTGAAAATGGTCCTTAAAAAATTATCTTTAAAAAAGGTTGAACATCACTCTATATTAGAAAATAGATTTTAATATTATAGATTTTTTAATTATTTTAACGAACTAAACGATAGAAAAAAGGGGGACTTGAGTCTGGTGAGACTGTAGTCTGGTTGAAACGTTAAGATACCGGGGCTAAAAAATTAGAACCAGTTTTGTCAGAAGGGTGTCCAACTTCCGTCCCTCTTCATCGGCCCTCAATGTGCACCTTAACCTCGCCGCCCTGTACTGTCGATTGCCCTCGTTAGCATTGCCGGCGCATACGCATTTCCTTCTCCGCCCGCACTCCCACGTCACAAATGCACCAGCTCCCCTTAAGTTGTTCCCAGAACACCTTGGTTGCGCGCCATTGCCTATCCGCATTCCCGTGGCGGCACATCCAGGCCAAAGTTTGCGCACTTAGGCGAGCTGGGAGTAACGAGACGAGGAAGGCGAAGCAACACGTTGCATGAAACTTGCTCTATTTATCAGCGGTTAAGAGATGCTCCGGTGAGAGTACTCAGCACGTGTATATTCACGCGTGTTGCAAGAAGAGGAGGTAGGTGGAAATGAAAAGACTAGTCACGATGAAGAACAAAAGTGTGAAAACGAGCATCACGGGGAAAATCGATACATCATTATAATTGTTATTATAATAGCTGTAACAATAACAGCGATCCATTTTCTTTCAAGTCAAAACAGAATTGCTAAAATTTCTTTAAATATTTTTAAGTGATTAAATATAACAAACTGCTGTATTATAGTTTGATTTTATTGTCAATGGTTATTTTTAGCGATATTAGTTGAACGATTTTTCTCTGTTATTTTAACCTCCGCTTTGAAGGCACACTCGATATCTTAGTTGTGAATTCTGATAGATACATTTAAATCCATAAAAAAATAAGTAAAATGTAATCCAACTTCCATTGTAATAAAAACTCCTTGTTAAAACATTCATAAGCGTTCAAGAACTTTTTCAAATTTTTGTACAGTCCGGAACAATAAAAATCTGGATATAAAAATCTGAATTGAACTCCAAAGACCTGGGTTACTGACGGAAGGTGCAAAATTCCACAACGGTGAACGGAGGGTTAATTTGCATGGACTTTTTGCATATTTCATAAATACCTGATTTTTAAAATCGATTTATCAGGCAGATATTTCTTTCTCTAACAAGAATCTGTTATCACAAATTCTACAGGATATATTTTGATTGACGTAACAGAGTATAATCGATAACGTCGTGTTAATTAATATATTTAAAGGAAAAGTTTGTTTATGTACTCGATACTCAGTCTATATTAATTGCACATTATTATCTTCAAAAAGTATCGGTTATTTTAATTACTACGTTGTCGCGATATACCGAAGAGACGACAGTTAATCCGTTTCGAAAGTAGGTTACGATTCTTGCATATAAATAAAACAAAATAAGCTAAAAGCATATAATTCTGCAAAATTTACATATTAACTCACAAGCAGTAGCGATTTAATACAACACAATATGAATTTACATAGGTCGCATAATTCGCGAATTTCAATAAAGCATCAATTTAATAGCAAAACCTCGTTTCACTTGTCGTCATACGTAATCACCGTTGTGATTTTCGATTAATTAGTGACGCCGCTACTGTAAAATGGAAGCTAACGTCGGTGTATGATGTACATGAACGTACTCACTCAAAGCTTAATATAAATGCAATGTATAATTAATATACGCGTAATACGCAATAGCATCGAGATGCTTTGCAATTGTCACGCGCGAAATAGAATGTCTATTTGTTAATAGAATAACCTTATCATATATAAATTATATGCGAATTTGCTTCAGGATTTTGCTAGACGAATCTTTGATTTGCGAAATTTTTGTAAAGGACTAATAACAAGCATATGGAAAAAATCACTTTGGTCAATTGGCTGAAACTATGATCTTGTCGATTATGAGATACTGATTAAAAATCTTTATAAGCACAATCATAGAAAATAGAAGATATTTTGCTGTAGCGCCAGTTTGTGAAAGTTGCTCTTTCAGGTATAATCAAACTGAAAAATATGTTTATCTACTAAACATTCATTTTTTAATAAATATATCTTAATACTTTGATGCACAAAATAATGATATAAATTAATTCATGTAAAGAAAGTACAGTTATTTTTTAAAAAATCATACAATTTACACACAATACGCAACTACGGATTCTTTTTGAAAAACAATTGTATGTTTTCATTATATCAATTGATTCATTTTATTATTCTGTGTATACAAGTATCAAGAGACTGTTACTAAAAAATGAATAATTTGGTAAATAAAGGTACTTTTCGGTCCGGTTATACATATAATAATAAATGTTAATTTTATTGAAAAAATATGCTTCCATGGCTTGTTTAAAAACTATGTCGGTATTTACCATTTTATGTTTATTCTTTTACATAATATTTATATAACCTTCTAAAATATTTATCTTGTATTAAATTAACACATAAATTTGAGTGGACCGTTTGGGAAACGTATAAAATGTATCATATTTAACATACATTTTTCAACGGTATACAAATGACAACGTGATCTCGTTTAAAAATATGTTATTCGGAAAAGTCAGCATTTTCCAACTTAATCTCATCGTCATGGTTTTTGACGCTCTTTAGTCAGACAAAAAGAAGGGCTGTCATCGGGACAAGCGCAGAACTGCACTTACGAGTGAACGATCTGCTCGGCTTTACGATGATCGCATCCACAGTCTGGTTTTTATACTGTTTTTACGAGCTTTAGCCTTCTTCCTAGCGGGGAAGGACCCACGAGACTTTGCTTTGCGTCCATAGGACCACCCTTCTTGTCGCGTTGTGCCGTCGGTCGACAGGGCCACCCTAGAATGTAGGAACAAAGGAGGAGAAGACCGTCGCGGTATCCCGGATATGCGCGCTGTTTCGTCTCGTCGTCGTGTCGTCGGGAATACAAAAGGGATTACAGTTTCCGAATCACTGGATGTCTCGCTTAGTCGGCGTTGCTTCCGCGAACGGGACCGGATGTGCGAGAGCTGCGGAGGGACCGGAGGCCGAAACGAAACGGGGTTGTGATGAACTCGGGGAAGTCTCTCTCTCTCTCTCTCTCTCTCTCTCTCTCTCTCTCCCCCCCCTCTCTATTTCTACCTCTGTTTCTCTCCAGGTCAACATTCGCCCGGGGATCGTACGCCCTAGGCCGTATGTTTGCTCTTTGTCGAATACGCCCAACTCTCGAGTCGCGAGCGAGATCGGGAACAAACGAAAACCCAACTCGGTAATATCTGACAACGCGGTCGACGAACCGCGCGATTCTCTTGCGGTTTCTCGCGGATTTCGTGCCGTGGAAGTCAATTGCGTTTCGCGGTAACACCCGCGAAAAATCGCGACCTATTGAAAGCTCCTGCGACTCTGGAATCGACGGGGGTAAACGCGGCGGGAACAAGAGTCGAAGGTAAAGAGAGGAAATCCAAGAAGTGATTTGTCGGTTCTCAACGAAGTCGCGCTTGGGACTACGAAATCACGTCCTTGCGCTTGCTACTCCTTTTTTCTTGTTTCTTCTAATTTAACTCTCTCGAGTCTCTGCCGCCGGCAGATGCTCGACTCAATTGAAGAAATCCCTAAAGAGAGACTAGACTAGAAGGTGGTAGGAGCCGACAAGGTAGATTGAGAATGGTTGGAAACGTGAGTTGGCAACGATAATTATATCTGCGACAACAGCGCGAGTATTTGTTTTACGTTGTTTCCATTGTTCTTCATATGAGCGTTACATTTTATAATATAATTTTGAAATTATAAATATTATTTATTGGCAAATGAAGAAATAGTACGGAAAGGTCGAGATTTATTAATATTGGAAATTTGTCCTCTCTTCTCTTCGAGGGGAAACGATAAACTCGAGTAAAGTCCAAGTAAAGTCCAAGTAAAGGATGATAAGACAAGGAGATAAGAAGTCTGGAGTCTCTTAGGCAGCTTTTCAATAAAGCTCGCAGGCCACTTCTCAAACGATTTCTATCGGCCACCCACAATCTGTCAACTTTGTTTTTATCCGTTTTTCACCGGCCAGGTCGCTACTTCGTCGTTATTGGTTTCGACACATTTTGCGCCTGCTTTTTCCGCACAAGAAATAGGCGTATCCATGGTAGCGATAAATAGCAGTTAAAAGTTTGAAGACTACCGGAAAATAAAACACGGGTTTTATATTTTCTATAGAATTACTATCATTTGACTCTCTCTCTCTCTCTCTCTCTCTCTCTCTCTCTCTCTCTCTCTCTCTCTTTTTGAAAGTTAACTTTATAGCTTCCGGAATTAGTAACATTTGATCTTCTATATATTATCATATTCTATATATATTATATTGATTAATCTTTTAAAAAGTATGAATTTTATGCTTACCTACTTCTCTCGCCATCAAGTAGTTTTATATTCGATCCTCTTCGTTTTTTATACTGACTTTTTAAGGTAGATTATAAAATCAAAAGCATTTTGAGGATTCGCTATAAATCGCTACAACATGGCTTAGCTAGCGAAAAAGGGTAAAGTGAGAGAGCTGCAATATAGGTAGCTAAAATTCTGGAAGGTCTATGAATTGGAATGAATTACGGCCAGTTTGCGGACTCGAGAGGATCGAAATTTCATTGGCTGATTTGGCAAAAGAAATTCTCGCAGTACTATTAATCATCGACCATTTTACCTCTCGATGGAAACATTCGCTTTGACTCGTCGTCAAATCGGATTGTCTCGCTTTGGTTCTGGTTCTCCTGGCTATCAAGAAGAGTCATGGCACCGCATCGAACTTTCTATCGAGAAAAGGAAATACAGCAATGTTTTTTACCGCTCGAATTGATTTCATTCGAATTAAATCGTATAGTCGTTGATCGTTTAATTAACAATTAAGAGATCTATTTTCGTGTAATAATATATTTAATTATATATGGCTAATTATGTAAATAAAATACATAATTAGATATTTTTAAGAAATTGTGTCGAGACAGTTTTAGACAAAGCATACGTTAATTGCTGAGAACCCTCATCTTTTGCATGTATATAAAGCTTCTTAATTTTGTTGGATAAAACTGCAAGATCGCATTTTCTTGGAAAGTTAGTTCTAGGAAAACCAAGAGAGATTTATTGGAACATTCTGGGATTAATTGGTGAATTTCAGCAACTTGTGTGTTAGCATTTTCTAATTCTTAGTTTTGTAAAACAAATATGTAAAGCAGAGTTATATAGAAAGAAGGAAAAAAGGTTAAAATCGAAGAAATTGTACATCGGAAATAAAATATGCATTTGTGATGCGAAGTATACGAGGGTTGTAAGTATATCGCGGTGATTTTGACTTGAATGGCACGAAGCAAATGTGGCGTACATCACGAAGAAAGCTCATTATGGCTTTTAAATTATAGTCGCTGACTTGTGCGATGGTTCTCCCACTAGAGTTTTCGCTCGCACGACGTCTCACTACGCTCGTAAAAGAAATAGCGTTTATCGATTTTCGCCCGTGTGTGTATATGTGCGTCCTCTTCCCATTGTCTCATTTTTCGTCTGTCCGAGACCATCGTAAAAAAGATATATTACGACAAAGAACGATGCAACAGTCTGAACTCTTGTCAAAATTGTGCACATTGTACATCTTCCGATTTTCGAATAGATGCGGATAGTTTTTTGCGCTTAAAATGGTTACATTAGACTCTTTTTACATTGATTTTAGCTGATCACTTAATTAATAAGAATATATCTCAAACTTTTTGATAGATTAGAAAAAAAACTTATTGTGCATTATATAAATTTTTGTCAATTATATTTCTGTTTTATGTTATTCGCTTTTTCTTGTAGCTCATATTCCTTATCTCCCTTACCCCTCTTATCCCCCTTATATTCTTTGTTAGCAATTTATTATTATTTTTGTCACATTTCTCTTTTATAAGTATGTTACCTGGAATTGCTATTTTACTTCGCTTCATTTTGCAACTTAACTTTAAATTATCTCAGTTAATAACTTATTAGTTTGTTATTTGGATTGTATATATATGCTATTACTTTTATTTCTATTCATATCGTAGAGCTTAAGCATTAAGCTCATGTTTCTCCTTTTATATTTTTTCCCTTTTTATTCTGTATATTAACACATATTTCTCCTGTTATTTACACTTCATATAATAAAGTTATCATTGTTATTATTATTATTACTTTTATTATTATTATGAGAAAGATTGTGAAGAGATAAAAGAAACGGAAAGTATTAATATATTTATAATATTATACAAAATAAAAATTCTTCTTTAAGCTCAGTATAAGATTTGAACGTATAGGTGGATAACATGAATATAGTCTAAAAGAGAGAGATGCTTTCTTTTTTAAACTCCAAATATCTTCGGCCTAGATGTGACAGATCAAAGTGGAACGTATTTACGATCGGAGAGGAAGAACATGAGCTTCTATATACGCTAGCTGGTCTCTTGATCCCAAGACGAAACAAGTAATTCCAGCTATCTATTTATCGATCTAGCTCTCCCTTGTCCGTCCTCTTTCCGCTTTTTTCCTCCGACTATCCCCCGGTGAAACATCGCTGCTCGTGTCCATGCTCTCTTTACCGTCGGGATGTTTTGTCGTATGCGCGCCTTGGTTTTGCGTGGCCTCGGTCGCAAACAGGAATGAAGATTTATCCCACTGGTGTCCCGCGGTTGACTTCCGTTTGTCAAACTGCCCGTTCCGTGTCTCGCGATTTCCACGTCGAGCGGTAACGGTCGGCGATAATCGATGCCATACCCGCGCGCTCGAAGTTTCTCTCGAATTCGTGATGGGAAACGGAGGACTCGCGCCGTTACGGGGTGTATGGTACCCCGCATAGTCCCATATGGACACATCTTGCTTGCTTACTCACGTGCAAACGTATGCTCTTATTCTAAGCTCGCGGCGCACCGCAAACGATTCGAATTAGTCAAGTCGTTAAATCGCGCGGCCCTCGGAAACTCGTATAATTTTCCACCCGAGCGAGATTAAGCAATATGGGGGAACTAATTGCGAACGATCTTGTTGGGCTACGTCAAATACGGAACGGTCGATTTTAATCTGTGGTGATTTAAATCGCCCCGATAAAAATAATTGCAGACTAAATAATAAATAAATGACACTTTGATTGATATAGGACGAAGTTCTGACTGTTTTTCAGCCAAAATGAAGCTTTTAGATATAAATATAAGGATAAAATATCCAATATCTTGATATTGGATTTTACTTAACAATTTTTAGATTTATTGTATTTGTATACAAACGATTTCTTCACGTTCTCTCGATGTTTTCCTATGACAAGCGATAAACCACTCATTTCATTTAAGCAGTCCTTTAATATGATATATAATTTATACATCTCTTGGAATTTTTTATTTTGGCTGAAAAACAGCTAAGGCCCAGTTTCACAACTCACGGTTAACTCTTAACCGAGGTTCAATTTATTTCTCATCTTTTTCTAATTCTAGAATTGAAGAGATAATGAATAAGTTGAACCTCGACTAAGAGTTAACCTCGATTAAAAGTGAGTTGTGAAACTGGACCTAAAACTAACATCCTTCTTACCTTTCACATCAGAATGTGCATTGTAAGTAAAAGTAGAACATGTGCAAAAGACAGTCACGTATTTCTCTAATGTTTGAGAAATAATTTGGGAACGAGCGAAATTAAAAGATGAAGCGATAAACTTGTATTTTCTCGAGCGCCGAGTTCTCTCGTCTTACTTTGCTGCTATCGGGCGTGAATAAGAGAAAGGAAGGCGCAGGCGATTACCAAGTTGAGAGAATAAGGAGATAAGAGAAGAAGGCGGAGGCTTCTTTTCTACTCTCTCTCTCTCTCTCTCTCTCGCGAAACGCGATTTTCTCGCTTTGTAGTTTACTGCAGCTCCGATACTGTCTCATTCGAACGTACGGCCGACGATACCGGTGTTGTTGCCAGATATCGGATTTGGCTTTGTCGGTAGCCATCCGCTCAGCCTTTCCCAGCCAGGATGAATCGAGTGGGATCGTGTTTCGGAAGTCTCTCTAAATCAAGTATCCGCGTCGTTCGAAACAATTCCTCGAGAAGGGTTGCGGTCCGTGAACCGTAATCGTCTTGCTGAATTTCGTTGCCGAAGTAACACACATAGTTACCGTTATTGGAGAATTGTTCGAGAGAGGTGCCACTTCGAAGCTTGGTGGAGAGGCATAGATGAGGAAGGTTCTAACACGTTTCTTCGTTTCGTACAGTTCCCTCTAGAATTACTAACCTAATGATTTGAAATTGATTGTTAATGATTACGAAAACCACGTGGTATGATGTAAAAGGCCCATGAAATCAGTGATCCATTAATTTATAATTACTACATTTTTGTCGTAGATCTAATTATCGATTTATCACGATGTTATGTCAAAGTTACAATATATGGAAGAGGCGCCTATATACATTTTAATTTGTTATATTACTAATTTATTTTTTATTTTTTGTGTCGTCTATTTATATTTTTAATTAACAATTGGAAATGAAAGTTGAATAAAAATTGTATATTACAGAATGTTACAATTATTGTACAACACAGTTTAATACAAAAAATTAATATTGAAATTATATCTATGCAATACTGAACATTGCACAATTATTATATAATAGCATATAAAAATATTCAGCTATCGACAAGTTGATTACTGGTAACAAACTTTAATTGTCGTCAATTAATTGTATGTATCGCACACATAACATCTGCGTGTAAAAAAAATAAAAGAAAAATTAACTGAAAAAGAATAATATTGTCTGAAATGCAAAAATTAATTAATCGTTATTTATCTAACCACGCGAACTTCACATGATGTTAGCCAATTTTAATCGTTTATACATCAAAGGTGTTGTCTTGATGTAAAAGCCTTATCTGTGGTCTAATAAATCTTAAATTCAGAATCCAAAAAAAAAATAGAAAATATTAAAATTATAGCTGTAGAATATCATGTAGTACTTTTATTTATTATTGAAAATTAAAATTAATATACATAAGAGTAATATTACTCGAAATAAATGTATATTCGGGTATAACAAAGAATATCATAATTTTTATTCCGAAAGTCAAATAAATCTTCTGTTATTCTCACAATTTCAATAGCGATTCGTCGTAATGCGGGTTGTTGTAATTCCTTGCAAACTCTCCACTCTTTTTACGGTCACGCGACAGTTGAAGGTATGTCAAGGACGTGAGATAAGAGAAAATGTTAATAGTGTGAATAGCGTTGATATGATGGATCAGTTGTCCGGTATTCATTATGATTCAGCCATGCGAGGCGCGAAATGTGCAAAGGGTGCATCGCTTTGTACGTTACGGGTAGAAATGTACGATGTCCGTTTCAACCCTCGGATAGACACGTTATTTTATACACGCACTGTTAGACATTCACGATCTCTGAAGATTTCCTCTTTGTTTTGTGGCATACAGTTATAATTTATAATTTACGTACTGAGAATGATAATTAAAAATTTTCATTTCTATCATATGCAATATCGTTGGAATAATAATTGAAATGCGTGTGCCGTATTTTAGTTTATTGTACAGAACGTTATTTTTGTTTTGATCTTCCTGTTACAGGAAAATTTTTCGCTTTATGTTTTAGATTTGTACAACAATATACTTTATTATGAAAATACTGCGCGCGTAATAATGCTAACGAAAAGTGGCTTAACAGTATTGAAACATAAATGAAATGAAAATCCGAGGATTGGGAGTAATCCAGCGCAACATTAATATAGAATTTTAAATCGATGTACGATGTAACTTCCCGCGCCATCTGAATTTAAAGCCATGCTTTCTGCTCAGTTGCTATATCTGCATGTATCTGGTATTCTTGCACTATGGTCACGGTTAGATCAAACGATAAACAGTCGTTAGAGCACCTGCCAACCGCCACTCTCGTAACCCCAATGTCGGCCGTCGTGTGCAATGGACACGGTGATGCACATGAAAACCGTTAAGCTTACGTCGTCCTATCGTCAAGTTTTATCTTCCGGTTTATAAATTGAAACCGCTATGATTAAGGATGTTACACATCTCAAAGCGTTACTAGAAATATGAAATACTACGTTTATCCGAGAGAGGGGGGGAGGGAGAGAGAAAGAGAGAGAGAGGTATCCTTGATATCGAATTTAATAATATCCATAGTCATGAAGCTGTTCAATCACAATCATTCTATTTTTCAGAGGAATGTAGGCCAGTTTCATAACTATGGATGTTATTAAACCCGATTAAGGGTGCCGTGTAAATGTAGTCATATTTTTATAAATTGTTCTACTCATAGGACATCACGAGTATTTGTGGAAAATTTTAGCACAAATCTCTTATTGGTTTAAAAGTTTTTTATTTTTTTGTTTGCCTTAATTCTTACATATTACATATTTGTTATGTATGATAAAACTCTAATAAATATTCATGCAAATGTTTATTTGGATCCATTTACTCGTTCAAAAATTATTTACGTAAAATTCCAGTAAAATATGGCTATTTCGGTGCATAAAGCCATTATAAACCAAATTATTTATTGTTTTCTTCTTTGCAGCTGGTTTTAGGGCGTATTTATAACATATTTTTTTACTAATGTTTTGGGTTTTATTTAATTTTTTAGCTGTTTTTGATTGAGATTGTATAGTCAAAACATCTTTAAAGCTTTGTAAATATAAAACAAATTGCGTAAAGATTAGTATATAATAATTCTTTGTGAAAAAAAAAGTAAAAACTGTAGAATACACTTTTTGATTGCATAGTTTGCGTTGGATTGTAAGAAAACTATTTTTCCATAAAGGTAAAAAATTTATAAACAGGTCAGTGTCTTCTATAGCTTCATACATTTATGTATATGTATATTTGACTGCAATATATGGAATAAAGCTTATAAAGTACATGTTACGAATTCTGAATAATTGAATTTTTATAACATCATAATTTTCTGTCGTATAGCATCACTAATCATCTCTTCAATTTTCAAATAGGTATTCGATACCTTAACCAAATTGTTTCTCGAGATATGTCCCAACGTTGTGGTTGAAATCATATCAATTATGCATCGTACTGTCGACACCCAGACGTCGGAAATCATAAATTATCCAATAGATAGGGATGCTGAACGAGAAGGCGAACTTGGTTAACGATACCCCGGTGAACCTTACCAGGAAATCGACAGATTACCGCGTCATTGCGTTACCGTCGTCAATTATATACATATATGATGAATTTCTACTTCAAATATCATCGTAATCTAAAATCGATATTACAAGAAATCTAAAGAAGTAATTAAAAACGTTGATTTTAAGAAATCGTTCAATTTCATCAAATGTGTATTTTTCTAGATAATGTTGATTTGACGATTAATATGAACAACTACCAAGATAGACGATGCGTTGAGAAATAATCGCGCTATAATCGTGATGAGTAAAAGGCTTTATTACGCAAAGCGCGGAAACCGTGACGGTGCATGTTAATCATGAGTCAGGTTAATCGAGGCCGGTATGAGACTGAGATGGAGCGAGCCAATATCACCTGCGGCCCTCTGGCACGTTTACCTAACACTCGGCTTTCGTACGCTTATCAACACTTTCGGTCGCCACCATTTTCCGTTATTAGGAAATTTAGGAAACTTTGAATGTGTTCTCCTTTCGATGCTTCTCTCTCTCTCTCTCTCTCTCTCTCCATTTTGTAACGCTTTGGAGCTAACGTAAAAATCTGTAACACAGTTAATATAATGCTGACTCTGTAAGATGCATTTAATTTATGTTAATTAAAAAACATTAATTAATTTCAAGGAACCAAAAAAAAAAACATAATTCCTAACAAAAGAAATAAATACTTAAATATATTTGAATCAGCATAATGTAACATAAAAAAATTAAATTATTTGACATTTTTTACAAAGAGATTTATAATTGAGCGAATAGATCCGCTATCTGCTCCGGAGATTTAATTATATATATATTATTATTAATAGTGGAACTCTTATTATGAAAGAAGAAAAATGGGAAATATCTTAATGCGACGGAAGTTAAACTCAAACAAGCAATTGAAAGGGTATATATAGTCAATAAGGTATATATGTACCTTGAATCTTTTTTTCTTATGTATAATCAGATCGAGGAGACACGATGTGAATAATTCCTCAGGTCACGCTCGACCGCGACCAACTCTTCACTCCGGTTTCCCTCTCATTGTGTGTCCCGCGCTTATTCCTACTCGCCGAGCGACCTCCTCGCGGTCTACTCCTTTATCTTCCCTGAACGTCTATACCGGCGCGACGCGATGCGTGCGTAGGCCGTGCGACCGGAAGCCTCCGTCACGGCTCAAAATGGACTTTGCCGTGGAAGAAGACGATATACGCTCGCATGTGAATTATTCGTTCAAGTGGCGTGCCATCCTGCGGCTAAATCAGAGATGAAAAACCAGATAGGAAATGCTCGCTGAAAAATCCTGGGATTCTATAGAGATTTCAAGGGATATCCGTGAAATATTTAACGTTTTATTTCGAACTTGTATAGGTTATTTAACTCGTAATACCAATCCTGGTGATTCTGGAAAATTTTTTAATTTTTATATAGTAGTACGTTTTGAAATAATTTTATTTAGTATTATAGCTTATTTTTTAGTTTAGAATTTAAACCATAACTAATAACAAAAGCCCAATTGCCAATCATAATAGTGGGAGAAGGAGGAGCTCAATATGAACGCAAAAATGGTAATCATGAAACGTACACCTATTATGTGTAAAAACTTTAAATAAATAGCTCTCTTTAAAAAAATTCCTAAAAACATTATATTTTTTTCAACTTATAAATGAGAAGTCGAAAAATAAGATCTTTTTTTAGAAATTTTTTAAAAGAAAGTTATTTATTCAAATATTTCTCTTGTCCCTTAATAATTGCGAAATTGGATTTATTTAATTCAGTTAAGTTGTTACCGGCTAAAAAGAATGTAGTTACGTTGCGAAGATGGGAAACGTCGGGCTGGATGCGACCCGCACGTATCAGCGGATGCGATCGCGTCCGGTGTCGCGTATGGTGTCGTGTCTCCCATGGTACCTGAATGATTAGAGCCTCCTTGGTTCTTCGTCACGCATTTAGCATCACGATCGTTCTATAATTACGCTCTATCGCGTTGGTTCGGGGTCTCCGGGATTCAGGTTCTTCGACCACACGTGCATTAACGATAGAAACCGCCTGAGATAATCCGAGACTCGATTCGCACGACCATGTTTCACGCTCTCTCGGCGTGTTCAGCGCCATGGGTACGTTGATATAGTATGCCGCATGGACTCATTCTATTAGATTTGTGTCCTTAATATTATCATTGTAGTCGCTGTTACGGTAGAGCAGCCGAGATTTATCCCAGGAATGTTTCTCGGCGTTAAAATGCGTGCGTACCCGCACATTTGCATAATATCCATAATACCAGCTGTGTAAACTCGTTATTATTGCGCGTACCTGTCTCCTTGATCACTAGCGACACCGCGAATTACCGATTATCCCAGGCATTCAATTCGAAAGAGTAAAAGTCATACGATCGATAATCCATTAAATTTTAACGTACCTAATTGCGCGACGGGATCGAACGCTAACCATCAGTTCGACCTACATCCGAGATGATCGCGATCCTCATCGCGTTGAGCGCAGCCTTAGAGGTAATTTGCAATCGTGTCGGCGCGCCAGCATATTTCGGATTAACGCCCTAATAACGGATGATATCTTGGCCCAGTGGGATACCGTCCGCACAAACTTAGACGTACCTACTTGAGGAAGTTCGAAGGGTCGTAAGAGGATATACCGGCCTTGGTGAACCGGCTGGCACGCCGCCGTCGTCGTCGTTGTCGTTGTCGTCGTCGTCGTCGTCGCCGTCGTCGCCGCCGCCGCTATAGCAGATATAAACGTATCGCATGGGGATTTGGCATGGTAGAAGCTTGGTGGCGTGTAGGTGAACGCATACGCGAGCTATATTAGTGGGCGACCGTAGCGCGGGACGTGGCGTTACGGTTAGGAGCCACAAATTTGGTCGGTACTTCGGCTGCTTATTAACTCGGGGGCCCGCCCGAGTGGGAATATACTTAAGGCGAATTTACGTGTTACGCTTCCGCTGGTCATACCTTGGATGAACTGCGTCGAGAGAGAAGGAACATGTTGAGCAATATAATTTCAAAAAGTAAAATGTATAAATTAAACTTATATAGCTTTTTTCAATTTGCGCAATGTTGGATAATTCTTTCTTAATTTTCTTTTGACGATTGATTAAATTATTATTTTCTTGAGCAGGGTCTTAATGCTTAAATAACATTTTGATGAAAATTTCTGTACATATCCAGTTCTACAACTGCACGTCAAAATTATTTTAAATGCGATCTTAAACCGAACACGAATAGTAACGTCAAAATTAAATTGCCAAGCAATTTAATAATATTGATGCTAATAAGGATTTTAAAAAATTGTAAATAGTTTATTGCGAGATATATATTACCTTAACTTGGTTTCTTATTTTTCGCAATAAATTATTTGCAGTTTTTTAGGTTGATTATTATCAACATCAGTATAATTAAGTTGCTTGACAATTTAATTTGTGATATTATGTATAACCCAGTTTAGTTTATACATTTAGGAAATTCTGAAGTCGTCTGTTTTATCGATTCAACAGGACTTAGCATGTACGATTTATGTGTCATTGACATATCACTACACACTACTACATCAATATTGCACGCTCACACACACACACACACACACACACACACACACACACACACACACACACACAATATATATATATATGTATATACAAAGTATGTAAAATTTGTATGTAAAGCAAATAAATATTGTTACAAGTTGATGCCAGAATTTTTGACATAAAATTGACTGATTTAGACTATCATCGTTTATATTTTAGTATTGTAAATAATTTTTAAAGATAGTTAAAAAAATATTTATTTGAAAAATAATCGGTAAAATACACACATAGGCGACTTTAGAATTTCCTTAAAGATTGAAAATTATTTCGGTGCGCAGTTAGAGTAAACTAGGGTATTATGGCCATACGGAAAAGATGGCCATAGGCCATAATTTCTCCAATAATTGATAAATAGTGCATTTTTATAGTCATTCTTAAAGATAATCAATATTTACAGTAGTTCACATGAGTACACTGTTCAAAATAACAATATTATAAATATTATCTAATATTTTTTCTTTCGACTATCTGCAAAGTTTTGCACGTGTCTGTTAAAAACTGTTATAATGTCTAATAAATTACAGTTGGTCATGAGGCCTTTTACTTATTGTGTATTCACATTACGGTCTAACATTGTTTACTATTTTTTTCTTGAATTATCACTTGGATAATTATTCGGAGTTATAGAATATTTTTGAGAGAAATTAAAAAACTTTATTTTTTGTACGTACAAAAAATTTAATTATATATCGTGCATGAAATAATTTATAACATAATATAAATTAAAATAAGCAAAATAACATGATATAAATTAAAATAAACGAAGAGAGCCATGTTTGGTAAAAGCGGATTTTGATGGGTAATGATTTTTTTGCATAAATTTTTTTTACAATTTTCAGTTTATACAAACTGTGCGTCGATTATTTGTCGAGATTGAAACATAGTCTTAATATAAATTAATTTCTGATACAATAGATATAATGTAAATTAATTTGTTATCCAATTAATTATTTCTAATGATCTAAGCAAAACCGCGTTCAATGTACTAATTATAAATGATTGCTCGGTGCAATTAGTGTAAATCTGCTTTGACTTGCATTCCAACTGACGACTGCTGCGACGTGCGTTTTCGTTGGAATTGTGGACCCTTGAAACGACGGCAGCCGCGGCAGTATTATGCCGGGTTGTCGGCACCATAAAAGCCGTTTCCACGCTTCGCTCGATCCCAAGACCCAAGTAAGATCGATCGATATACGTCCAGGATACCGCCACGGTCGCAGAATCGATTCCTTCTGCAGCACGCGCGATCGGGTCAGTGGCCGTTTCTCTGGAAGGCCACGTTCCTGCCGGACGTGGCTACGCTGGGTGATTCCCGAAATATTCTTTCGAAAGAGAGTATCTCGAAGATCTTTCCACGTTTTCAGCATATATGGAAGCGCGTTTTTATGTCGTAAGTGACGTTGCACAGATACTTCGGCCAAATTTGATCAGATAAAATCATGAACCTGGCCAGCATACTTTTCCTTATATCGGAGAGAAAATTTATTTATGAAATACACTACTAGAGTCTCCGTATAAAAATCAAATATTATAAATTGATATTACGTTATAAATTTTATTAAACAGCGAATATCTGAAAAGGAAGGAGAAAAGATCGAAATTATATTAAAAAATATTAATTTACTAAAACTGTTACATTAGGCAATGTTTTTTAACATTATTAAATGTCATGAAATTTCTAATCGATAGTTTATCATATTATATTTCGATCACGAGAATGTCATTCTGTAGAATGCAGGCAAATACAGAACAAGTCGTTTGTAAGCGCTTGGCAATATGAGAAATTCGTTCGGGTGGCGTTCGCCATCCAAGCGTCGATCGAGGGATCAATTAACACCCTTTTAATCGAGCGGAGCCGTGATGCCGGCGAACGTGGCACAACAAGGGCGGTCGGTCCTTCGCACAATAGTTCCTCGTCTCTATGGGCGTCGCGACTTTAGAACAATGGGTCCCAATATCGTGCTTGGTGAGTTGCCCGGTCTTACTCACTCTCGGTTCCTGCACTTTCTCTCTCTCTCTCTCTCTCTCTCTCTCTCTCTTTCTCTTCCTTGGTTTACCTCTTCCTTCGTTTAGACAAAACATCTAGCCTAACCTAGCGTAACTTCGATGAGAAAGGGCGATGATGGTGACGATGACGCCGACTACTCGTTCCGGGCACGTTCTCAATTGGCATGTTGACGGCCAATGTGCTCTCCCGTCTTTCGCTCCAGATGGTGGCGGATTTAAAACTTCAGAAAAAACGACATTTTTTTTAGACACCCCACGGTGCGGTCTTTTCAGTCACGAAAACACTTTGCATCCCATTATACTGTATATTAATAATTATAAACTTAAAAGGCACAAATGTTTAGTACTATTTAAAATTTAGAAACTTGGCTAAAATTATTGACTTACCTTTATACAGTTGCATACTATTATATTAATATCAAGCAGCAAATTATGTATAATAGATTATTTAAAAAATTGTTAATATCGTGTGTAAAATCTTTGCGGAATAATTACTGTAATATTGCTAAGGATGGTTTAAAATTAAGTCGGAACATTCGATCGATTTTTAAGTATGTAGTCAGGAAATGAATGATCATTATGAATTATTGCTTACTGATTATCGCGATTTTTTTCCCGTTACTTGTCCTTGTTTTTTATTGTTGAAATATTTTGGACCACTCATCAATAATTTTGCCACTGTATGTAGGACGCCAAACGAAAGTATCGATTGTTCGAGACAAAATTTTGAGGTGACGTGCCCCTCAGCGAATGGACGATTGCCGAATAGGGAGTTCGACGTTCGAATTTGCAGGAACGACGCGACGCGACGCGACGCCGACCTCGTATCACGGGTGCTCGTAAAAGTCGACTATTTCGGCCGTTTGATGTCGTATTGAGAAGCGTTGTCTGTACTTTCTTCATCGATACCATCGATAGCAAGTGGATCGGAAATGTCTCACGCGAGGAGAAAATCACACAAGATTGTATGACGCATCGTGGAATGATTTCTCGTGAAAGTATTATATTGCAATATAAAAGCATATTATATACATCTACAATTTCTATACAGAGTGCCTGTAAATAATTCTCCGATATGCGCAAACTGTTAGTTAGCACGTTTTCGAGGTATCGGTTTGCCTAATGACTGAAACCATTAAAGCGATTGGTTGCGACAGTGTTAACTCTTCAGGAAATGATACGGATAATAGGTAGGATGATAATCTACAATAAGGGCGTAGAACTACAGAAAATAATTACAAAAGTTGAAGAACATTTATGAACTTAAGTGCGCTGCAAGTAGCTGAGTGTCGTTAGCATAGCTAACAAGTACTTGAGGTAATCGATGCCGCGAGCTCTTAAGCGCGAAGTGACTTCGCGGTTTCTTAAAGATGCATGAGCCGAGTTTCATGACATACTCACGCGTACAGTGCGTGGAAAGATTTACGATAAGCTGATACGTCAGCCATCGATGTTTCGCATGCAATGCACGTTGCTCACGTACAGTGCAAATGTATGCGGGTTAAAAGAACAGAGGAAATGTGCTGCTGATGCCTTTGCATGCAAAGTCAAACGAGAAGAATGTGTAATTCACGTTTAACATTCATGATTATATTATTATCAAAATAATTTGTTAACTCTAGAATGCTATTGCTATTGAGTGAATATATACGACAGTGATATATTGCTGTCGATATGTAAATTTTACAACGGGATTCGTGACCCCATTTATCCATTAAACTGTAATTTGATACTTTGGACTTCTCATTTCCACGATGACCTTTATCTTAACTATTTGAATCTTTAATTGCATGGATGGAGGATTCGTGGATTTCAATGTAACTGTCTTACTCTAATATGCATGCACATCAGTACATTGAAGCACTGAAGACTCAAATTTAGGTTTGTGGTTCTGAATGTGTGTGTGTCTTTAATTATTATTAGCAATAATTTATGCACTAGTTGACTCTCATTAGGTGTCTTATTAGTTTTTGTTTTACGTACAAATTAACGTGATTGAAGGTTAGGAAGTAGGCCACTCTTAATTAATGTAACAGATTTTTTATATATTTTACACTTTTAATGACATAATATTTATAATCTAGATTTTTATAAACACAAATAACCTAATTATTAACTTAAAACGAAAGAAAAATTAAGCATGCTATCAAATTCAATCCTAAAATGACATGGAAGAACTGAATAAATCATCAAACTTGATGTTTTTGTTTAATAATAACGATATTTTAATCGCTAAATTTGTATTGTTAAAGTTAAACGTCAACCTGATGATATATGACTTATGTTTTCTTTGTAAAGTGATAAAGTAATGCTTTTTTATTTCTTCATTCATATTTATAAATTATATGTTCAAGTTATGGTTAAGCCAGAGATATATGATCGATTTTTATGTTACGATCCGGATTACCGCGATACATTCCCAGCGTCACTTTAAGACATGTCGTAAAAGACTCACCATGATCAAAGATGTGGTAATGACATAAAGTAGTAGCGAAGGTAAGCGCACGTGTAGCATGCAGACGCGGAAGCTGAGAAGCTTCGTTCCACGGATCACCTTTAATATCTTCGGCGATATCTTCGTCCTTATCCATTCCCCTTTCTTAGCACGGTTGGTTCAATCTTCTCTCGCACGGTGATCAGGTACGCTAGCATCGTCGAAACTTTTCCAATCGGGCCGAAAGTTTGTTCCGGTAATTAAAGCCGCATGAATACTCAATGGGCTTACCTATGTCGGTTACCTTCACCACTCTTGCTTACTTTTGAAATTCACCAGAGCGAAGAATGGTTAAAGACGAATCGTCAATTTCGTTCGTGTCCCATTCGTGATTATCTTTGTCGCTGAGAAAAGGATAGAAAGAGGGAAATCTCCGTTTCCGACTCCGCTACGCTCGACAGGCTGCAGATCCGGCTTTCGTCATCGTCGACTATTTTATGAATCAGTAATGAGGAGTATAATTCGATGTAAATCCACGCCGCCGGCTATAACAATGCCATTTACAATTTATTTGCTAATAACTAAATAACGTAGTTTATTTGTCATTAATATCACAATGCTAATTAAATAAAACTGAATTTATCTCCAATTGATAGAGTTAAATCCCAAATTGATTTTGTTACTTTTATTAATGGAAGAAATCGACTGGAAAGGATTGAAATTTTACAATAACATAATCCTGAAATTTTCATTTCAAAGTTGCTTATAAAAAAAAAGCGGAAACATAAAGTAAAAAAGAAGAAACATAAAAAACATTGTACTTTTATTCTTCTACAACCAATTACGTCAAAATTGCATTTCAAAATTAAATTAAAAAATTTTAATAATTCAAAACATTCAAACTTATTTTCTGGGTCGAAAAAAACTTTGTTCTTTTGAGGTTATATCATTGTTGTTCTATCGGTCCATTTTAATAAAATATCCTTTAATAAAATATTTTTGTAAAACCTAAATCTTTTTAATGTTAAAAAATGTGATATTATTCAATATTAAATGTTTTCATTACATTGAAAAATTGCATAGACGTGCATTAATATGTCTACGTAATAATAGTATTTCTAAAATTGAATATTTTATAAAACAATTGAGAGAAATTTGAATTTAGACCATAAAAAAACTGTGGTTAAAAGGAAGCGTGACGTTTCGTATGTTCGCATGTAGAGCTTGTCCGCGTTGTCCTTGCGCCTTAATAAAACTAATTTTCTTTTCATTTATACAGCGAAGTCCGAAACTCTCTTAAAGCGAAAGCACGTGTCGCCGGCGAAAATGCACAACAGAGAGTTCATTTTCGCGTCGCAATCATTTCGCAATTTGTTTGAGGCGCACGGAGTCGGAATGTTTCCTTAATTGTCAGGTACACGGTATCCCCGACGTAATGTCTCACGTGGCAAGCCACCTGCGCGAATTTGCAGAGCCGTAAACCATCTAGCTACTATCGTCTTTGAGATGCTTTGAACCGATCTCACGGTAAGAGTATTGAATTTGCATGTTATTTGGTAGCGTGTAGTTCTGCAGTCCTTGTGAGTACCATACAACTACGAGTGAGACTTCCTTCCTTCCTTCCTTCCTGTCTGCATGCCTGTCGAAACGCCTTCTCTGACCGGATATCCAGGACTCGCAGGATACCGGGGTACACTTGTTACAACCCGCTGTTCCCCGATGCTGTCGCGGATGTGTTCGCCCCGCTTCGCTTTATTCGTAAATCTCGCGCATTCGACTCGCCTCGCCTCTGTCCTACCTCGCCTCGTTTGTGCCATTAACGATGCAACGAGAAGCGTTGCGGTTCCGCTATATTTCCCTCGACGGCGATAGTTGTTGTGATTTAGTGTTCTACATCTTGTAGAGCAACGAGAGAAGCAGACGAAGGAGGAAAGGGAAATGCCGCTAGACGAGTCGTTCGCTCGTTTACTTTATTTCGACAACGAACGCATATACACTCGGCGCGTTCGAACTCGTCGTGAAAAGGATAAATCTAAATCGCGGCTACCGCGGGATACGGTTCTCGTGTAAATTGTGCTCCACGCGAATGCCGAGCGGTTTCTAAGTGCAGCGGCGTTGCATTGCGCGCCCCGGTACTTTGCACCGCGCCATCGAAAGAGGTATAGCAATGCCGTTATTCGCGGAACAATAATGCAACGTAACCACACCTCTCTCTCTTTCTCTTTCTTTCTCTTTTTCTCCTTCTCGCGTAATATATTTCCGCCGAAAACCCCGTGATACCACGCCAAGTTGTGGTCAGTTCTAGAAACGATGTCCTTTAATTACATTATTAAGCTCATGACCTCTTTCCGGAATATTGTTCACATTTTCGTTTAGGTTCGCAAACGTTTTTATCGGACTTAAATATAGAAAAGGCATTATTATATTTTCGGATAATTTCTAAAATTCATAATTACTATTTCAAATGTTGAAACGCATTTTCTGCAATGAATAATTTCATAGCAATATTATTATACCGTCATAACAATTTTATAAACCATTTTTCTTTGTTAAAAATAAATCAAATCGACTAGATTAGCGTAAAATAAAACTGCTGTTATCAACAACATTATCTGATTTCAAAAAATATTTAAAAAAAGCTTTCTGGGCTTTTAAAGCAGGTTATACGTGCATTATAAATAATATAAAATAAAAATATTACAAAAATATGAAATAAATTGAGCTAATAAAGCTCAGCGCAAATTGAGTTTGTTTTCTGTGCAAATCGATTGTTTTACTGCTTATGAAATAAATATTTTATGCACTTCGCATTCTCTCATTTGCTTCAATGTTTTTTAAAAATACTGGTGTCTAAATTACATTCAAAATAATGTTTCTTGTTACGAGATGTTTGTTCTCTGGTATTACTTGTTATGTTACACGATTTTTAAATGTAGAATCTTTTTTCTGTTTTTCGTATATAATCGTACTCTACTAAAGGACAGCAAGTTTCTAAAATCTTAAAACTTCTTCACGTCTATTCGCGTGACTACTTCTAAACTATTTAGAAAATGTTTCAACAATCATCGTATTGACAACACACTTTGTGTCGAATGAAAGATTAAATATATATATCCTAACTCGCCTCATGTTGTTTTTTTTTAGACTATCTTCATCTATTCTTTATAGAACCCTAAAACACGAAATTCCGGTTGATAATCCTCTTCACTCGTAAAATCTTCGGATTTCTCCTCTCGCTCGTTGACGTTATTCTATGTGACCGAGCTTAACACATATTACGAAAGACTTATTCCGACTTTTGAAGTCCCTTAAATCGGCTTTAGGAGGGAACTCGCTCCGTCTCTCGGGTGTTCAATTATCATCCGACGAATTCCGAGTCGGAGCTTGGCAGTGAAATTTTTAATAAACGTCACCTGCGTAACGGTACGAATGAGGAAACCCGTGAAATCTTCGTCTGTAAACCGGTATAAAATTGACGAAGGTTTACCAAGCGTACCCATACGTGGAACGCGCGCGCGTCGACAAACCGGTTCCCCGGACGATCGCCCATGGCTCTACAGATGTGTGACAGGAGTCAACGTCTCCGGGATGTCCCCTGCGCCGTAATCTTCGCCGTTGCACAAGCACGGCTTCTCGCTACAGTGAATCTCGGGAAGGAGTGGCTATGCAAAGAAAGCACGGCACGCCCGACTCGCTTTTATACACGAGGGCTCCCTTAATGCCCTCCCCGGAGTTCTTCATCGCGAGAAATACGCACCGCGTATAAGTGGCCGGATTATCAGGGAGACTGGGAAACTCCACGTTTTGAATAGGCAAATAGGTTTACTAAATTCCGCGGGATTAAGCGGACACGAGTAAATGAAGCGAGAAGCTAAGTAAGGAAGCTACGTACACACGATTGTGTATGTTGCTGGATACGCAACCGCTGAATCCGCTTCATTAATTTACGCCACATAACAATTAAACCTGCATAACTTTGTGGTATGTAAATTGCGTGCGTATATAGACACAATTTTCGTCCAATTAATTACCAATATGAATTTCTCCACGTTATCATTGTCGGTGCTATTATTAATAAAAAATATTTAGAACACATTAGAGTGTATACTATTTGGGAAGACCTGGAAACTTTAAATTTTCAAGGGATATTTTTACTTTTAAAAATTAGGGATATTTATGGAATTTTATCGGGACTCGGGGAAATTTTTTTGGAATTTTACTTTTTTATATTCTGTCTGTTTTTCTGAAAATACTATTCCCTCGATTATTTTTGTATAACAAAACATTGACAATCAGTTAGCGATATAGGTACGGCATATCCATCCGCGTATATTCACGTGTATTCTCGTGTGTCTTGCGTGTTTTTATTTAAAAAAAAACAATACAGTAGCTTACCGATACATATATCATGTTCACTGATACAGTGAGTTTCCTATATTATATATTATAAGTTTTGTGGCTCAAATTGTTGAAAATAATAGTCTCGTGGAATTCCTCTACTATAGTCTTCAATATATAGTTTATTTGCTTTGCTTGCACTTCAATTTTTTCAAAGTCGGATTGAAACATTTTTTTGCTCTTTGGAATTTTGAACAAAGATATCTGGAAATTTTCAGAGAATTTTTTATAAGATTTCAGTAAACACTCTGCTCGTGATTAATCAAGTAGTATCAAGTTCTTTTCAAGATGACTTACTAGGTGGGATTTTATCTTATTCTCGAATAAAATGTTCCGGCCGGCGCAAAAGAGATTCCGTTTCGTTCGATCGAAATACCGTTGCGCATTTTACCTGTCAGGCCATTCTCACAGCATCTTTGATGAAATATTGGGATATAAACTTTTTTATGAGATCCTTTAACCAAAGTATCCTTCGAGATCTATTTTTAAAGAGGATATTTTAACCATGTGATATATAAGGTGACAGATTGAATAAAAAAAAACATCTCAAATCGACGCGGCATTCTATGCATGGGAAGATGAAGCGCGAAATGTTTTATGCAAAAATTATACACGAAAAAAACATGGCTACTTTACATTTTCGAAACCGCACATAATCATGTTCATGCATCAAGCACGTGTTCGCCCAATGATTGTCTGCAGCAAGTTTTGCTATGCTTATTACATGTACCACAAGAACGCAATCGTCCCGCGTCCCACAGCTAGAAATATTGTCGTAACGATGCATGGCCGCAAGATTGCTCATCGGCCACGGACGACGACTAACTACTATAGGCAAAACGTGAATTTTTTCCGCATCACCAGAGCTCGGCAGATCCGACGATCAATGGCGTAACTAGTTGAGAGCGAAGGGGAAAAGAATCGTAGCGCCTAAAATTTTTGAGGACGCAAAATTACACAGCTACTGATATGTACGTGTGATCCCATACAACAGAAATCCCGGCTTCTCGACTGGAACAAAATCGGCTCGTCATCGTGCCGTATGAATATCTTTAGACTGTTCGTGTAATATAATTTGGACATTTTTGTTATACGGGATGCAACATTAATTAGCTCTTTAAAGCCGTAGTTTCAGTCATAATAATTGTTAGTAATTTATAGAGAGAGACGGGGGAGGGGAAGGGAGAGACAAACATTTAGGAAATATATTATTTATTTTACTTTTTATTAAGAGAGGTTGACTCATCATTTATTTTTATACTCGCTTTGATAATTGTTTTAACACATTTTATCTTTGACTATACTTGAATAGTCACCAATGAAATATTGTACTATTCTTTTAATGAAACATCTTTTAATATGTATATTGTTTATATAAATCTTTTCCTCCACTATTATCTTCAAAATTGGCTTCCATTCTCCAAAACTTCAATATATCTTTCCTGGTCAATGCAATAATCGCCTTTAAATATTATTTGTAGTTTTGAAGAGCAAAGTGAGGAACAAATTCCCTCCTTTAATATCTTTTAAGTAATTAGAAGATGTTCTGCTAGGAGAATGGTATATAATATTGCACTGTAACAGTTACTCTATTCAAGCATGTATAACTTATTTATTTCAACAAGAATAAAATTTGTAGTAAAGACAAATGGTAGGTCAATTTTTCTATTAATAATCAGATAGCTAATATATTTCTTAGATGTTCGTCATTTTATCTATTATCCTGTACGTGTAATGTTAAGAAGAAAAAAGAAAAAGGTGTTTTTAAGAAATCTGGTGTTTTGTGGCTATGCAGTTCTAGTTATGTCACTGCCGCCAATTTTTCCGGATGCATGTTAGAAGGACAGCGAGATGTCGTATTCTTTGCGGTTCCTTCTCAGCTGGATGCAATGGGGCGTTCACGGCACGATGGCGAGCCGATTTCGTTCCAGTCGAGAAGTCGGGAAAAACGAGAATCGATTCGTAGTTACGGCAGAACATGGACGCGCTCGTTTCGCTCCGCGAGTCGATCGCTGCGGATCGGCGCGACCGATGTCGAAGAGAGCCCGATCATGGTAAGTGCTCGAAGAGCATTCGGAACTTTCGTTGGGAAAGAATTTTTACGCCGATGTAACCTGCAAACCGTAACTGAGCCAGTTGTAGCTACTTAGGGTATTAACGTAACATAACGACGATATGACCTTGTTTTTACATACAGCGATTATATTGATATTATAAGTCTTTAAATATCATAACGTATCGTGTATCCTCAGTTACTGATATACCGATCTCACTTTAAGTTCCAAAAGTGTGTACTAGTACAGAAAACAAACCTATTATATCGATGATGTCTTCAAACTCTTCCTCAAATTATTGTGACAACACTGACAACACTAATTTCACAATTAGTTGTCCAAATACAAATATGAACCATAATTAATGCATGTGTAAAACCACAATGAATTCACAATTTTTAACATTCGGACAACAGTTTGAAGAAATAATGATGGACTGTTTAGACAATTCGTTCTATAAATGTATATTCAATATCTCGTATTTTATGAAATTATGAGTCATTTGCACAAATAACTATTTAAACAATTAAAATTGCGCGATGAAAGGCGAATTGTTATTTCTCTTTATTATGCTGAAGTCTCTTGAAGTAATATCAATTTCGTAAAATCTCTAAGTGTGTTTATTACGGTTCATTACGGTTTATTTAAACAATTTTATTTAAATAATTGTATTTAAACGATTTAATTTATACAGAATAAAAATAATTTTTTTGTAAAATAATTTTATTAATAATTTTTTTATTTTTTGAACCACATACATGTCGTTATATAAAATCGTCATTAGCAACTAAATTGTTGAATACTAAATAACATTAGAGTTTCGTACCTTCAAAAGCATAATTGTATGTTAATTAAGAGAAACGTAAATGAACATGTAGATTGAAAATACAAGTGCAAAAAATGGACAACACAAGTAAGCGGGGATGCATGCATTATGTATCAAATTATATTAATTGCTAGAATAGTCGATGGAACTGCAAATGCACCTCGACATTTGCTTTATGTCATATTAATATTTCGGTCGCCGCGAAACAGAAAATTACCTCATTTGTAGCAAATTGCTGCTATATACCGCCTGCCTCCATAACGTCAAATTATTTGACAGAAAAATTGTAGTTTACCGATAAAAGCAAACATAATCCATTGTATATATAAAAAGCACAGTAATGGAGTTTTTAACGCCCGTAACTCGGCTAGCTATAGCGAATTGGATCGACTCGAAAGTTTCGAAAATATGGAGATAATATTGTGAATGAAAATGAAGATAATGTGTGAGGAGAGCGTTTTCATAATTCCTGCTGATAGAAATTACGTACTAATAACATAACAGTTGTGCATTATGGTTTAAAAGGACAAAGTAGCTGAACGCAGTATGCATTTAAAAATACAAAAACGAGGAGGGACGAAATATATTTATATTCTAAATCGAATCTGATATATACACACACGAATATATACAATTAAATAGCTTTTATTATTTTATATATGCAAAATTTTGAAAATTTTCGACATTGTTTACATGCATTTTTTTGCTCACTTAAGTGTGAGAAATTAAAATAATTGTACTACAACTACCCATCTGCAATTTTGTCTCGTGTGTGGATCAGAACGTTTTTGAAATGTTATAATTTTATATCAGTTATTAATTACGTGCATAGTAATATTTGTCATTCGCGATGATAAATGTTACCAAGAGATATGCAAATAAAGTCACATTGCGCCCATTAATTTCTCAATATACAATTCACAAGTAAATGTAGAAATGTGTCAATGCGTTTTCACTATATATTCGTTGACATTCGCTCCACATACGAAAATGAATTTCACAGATTTATTCGTGCGTTCTTCAATTCTGGAAGAATATGAAAGTTTAATTTGTGATTCTCGATATGACTGACTTAAAAACTATATTTATCTGTAATTAAGATCACGCATATTTTCGAATATAAAATTCTGATTCACATAACATTTATCCATTCTCATCTCTTTTGTACTATGTTCTTTAATATACATCGACTATGTTTACTATTCGTCTAAAAAATACGGGTATAGATTTAATACCATACGGTGTTTATATAATTCTCACTTAATTCTGTTGATATGAAGTATGGATTTAGCACCGTGGGTTCCAAATCCACACCATGATTGATACAACCCTAGGAGTTCCAATTCCACTCTAAACACTCTGAAGAATGTACACTCTAAAAAATATATGTGGATTTAACATGCAGGATGCTTGTATTTGTAATTCTCACCGTATTAGTCTTGATATAAACACCAAGAGTTTTTAATTAAATCCATCCCTTAACAGAAAGAATTAGCGGGATGATCCCGATTGATCACGGCTCGATTGGACACCACCAATCACAGCGATCGGTGCTTAGGAGCTTTGTAGTCTCAAGCGCTGTGAGTGGCTCGTGTCCAACTGGGTGCCACTCGAATTAGCTACTTAATCAGGCAATTCGGATCTTAGAGGCCTCTATAGTATTTTTCAGACAAATTTAGATATAAAATATAAATTTTAATATCAATAAAACAATGATAAAGCTTATGTTTGCCATAGTTTGTTGAATCGTTTAAAAACTTAACGCCATAAAACATTTGAAGAAAAAGAAGACTGTCGCAATAAATGATATTTTCTGGACCTTTAAGAGTTTTACTGCCTTCCCTTATCTATAAAAGATTATTAAACACCAACATAGTGATAATTAAATTAACACCGCTTAACTTTTAAATCCACACCTTTATTTATTGAGTGTACGTCTTGTTTATATAGTTTATTGGCGGTAAGCACATTCGCGATTCCGCAGTAATGCAGGCATTTCGTTACTTTGGATATAAAGAAAGAAATAACGTGAATCTGAGAGTTAACGACTCGTTCCCGATGGTTCGGGCCAAATAGAGCGCACGCGTCCAAATTGCTCGTACATCCTCGTACGTATCCTTCGGGACGGCCGCGGCGAAGTCGGGAAGCGAAGAGCGTGACGCGGGAGAGGACCGACCGATCGAAGATTCGAAATGCAACCGAGCGGCACACGACGACTAGGAGAGCGAGCAAAACGGCGAGCTTCGGTTCTCATAGCACGTGGTACAGTAACGGCCGCGCGGAATCTAATGAAGGGATGTCTAGGGAGCAGTTTAAGCAGTTTCGCCTAATCTAACTGCCGCGGTCGCCGCGGAGAGAGAAGCTACGTGGCTTTTGCTGGGCCGCGATAGTGGTAACTCGCGGATGTAAAGGGGAGAAAGGAGCGAAACGAATCCTATTCGTGAGAAAGTAGTCGTGAAGGGGCAACGAGCAAGAACGAATTTGGAGTGCGATAAGATTGCGATGCCGATATAGATACGCGACTCGTTTGATCTTCGCTACTTGCGCAATTTGTTCTTTTATATTAATTATTAATGATTTTGTTCTATCTATTTAATTACTTGTTTGTATTATAGTATAATTTTAAAACTTTTCCACTAAAAATCAAGAAAGGTAAATGATTGTGCTATTAGGAAAGTAAATATATATATACTTATTTAAATAACCCTTCTACAATTATTTCCTGATTAAGAAAAGTAATTAATAATGTTTTCTATTATTTATTTATTAAATATTACATAAAAATGATATATTTATGATAATAATATCACCACAAACGTTACGTTTATTTTACGTCATTATTTAGCTCACTGATGTCAAACGACGAAAAATATTTTTAAATCATCATTATATGAGGATCACATTGTACTACTTGGATAGCATTGCGCTGATCATATAAAGTAAATAGGGATTTTTACCCTGTTAAATTTATAGGGTCAAATTAACCTAATGTGAGTCGTCACTCCTACTAAATATATCGTTATTTGTAACTAAAATGATAATTAAATTTGGCACTATATAATGTTAAACTGATGCTGTATAGTGTCAAATATAACCATTGTTTTAGTAAAAATAACGATATTTTTTAGTAGGAGCAGTGGCAACTCACATTACGTTAATCTGACCCTATAAAATTTAACAGTGTAAATTACAGTTACTCAAGAGACAGTTTATTTTGATTTATTTAAGAAAATATCCATTTTATAACTCACCGTCTATTGATTAATAAAAAAAGTCAATAGTCAAATTAAGAAACAAAGATATGCAAACTGTACACTGATTAAGTTACATGTTTATATATAAAGAAGCACTAAAGAACGAAGAATAGTAATGGCGAGCAAATGACACTTTATTTAATCGAAATGTTTCGACCGCTCGGGTATAAACTGTTCTGTCGTGTGGACGACGCATCGACGTACATAATTTAATGTCGAAATAACGTCGACGTTGCACTGCGCTAAAAATTTTCAATTTCCAATGAGCGTTGCCGCCGCGACGCGGTAACACATAATTGATGTGGGCCTCCGTAATTCAAACTATTTCGTCGTAAATTACGCGTGAGGGATATTCGTAATAACAATAATTACAATAATCTGATGGAGACTGGCACGGATATCGGCACAGAAGCAAATGCAATTAGCGCACGCCACATTGGACCGAGGGTATCTGAAATTGATGAGCTAGTTAGATAGGTTCTCGGCACGCTGGATTTAGGTATAGAGCTTGGTAACGTTGTGTCGCTGACCGAAAACTACCGTCGCAAGAAATTTGCATGCACTAAACCCTGAGTGCACATTGCTGCGCGGCTTGAAACGCCAACCGCAGACCAAGTGTCGCGTAATAATCCTCGATCCGAGTAAAATTTTATGCAGTCTATAATTGTGTGCCAGCATTAAATTTGTTAAAACGTAACAATAATATTACGATAATACATTACTTAACTATTTTCGTCTTCGGTGCGCTCGCCTCAATATATTCACTCCCAATCAATATTTTACGCATTACTGATCCCATCAATTATTTTTATCGTAACGTTACCTTTCTATTCTATCTACTTGAAAGTTAACGATCTCTTGAGCAGAAAGCGACGGAACTTCTTATAGGGGATGTCAATTTACTCCTATTTCCATAAATTTTTACCATCTCGGGCGCGCGATTCCGCGTGGCCGTCGCAACATGAAAGCAAACGGCGTCTAAAAACGTGAAAAGAGGAGGTGACTGATCTATAACGCGCGCAATTGTCGAAAAATCTATCATGATCTCGGTATCAAAGGTAGCAATGCGAAGACAGAGAGATCAAAGAGCGATATCTGACTCGCTTGCGCTTTTTTTTTACACTTGGCAGTAGCGTGCACTATCATCTGCAATGCACCTTACTCGTGTATACGCGCGAAATTCTCGTTCCATTAACGTTATACGACGGTGTACAAAGAGAGTCTCGAACACGTGACAATATGCGATGCTCTCTTTCTCGCGCGATACAAAATATTTTGACACAGTGCCGAGCATAAGATGTTATTCGACGCGTTCCACTTTCGCTAAAACTTTTACGCCGGGAATATTCGCCTCTCTATACAGTTGAAAATGATTAAGTAAAACACATTAGCTTATTGCGTTCCATATCCGTCGCCATATCAAAGTAGTCAAATAATACAACTGCTACTAATGAAATATTGCTTCTTTTCCCTCAGAATATAAATTCGCAATTTATTTATAAAACGTGGAAAGTTGATGAACATATTATGAAGCATTAGCTTGCATATGTGTTTGATATGAATATTCCAGAGCTTATTTTTTTATAAGGATATTTTTTGGCTGTGTACAATATCAGCTAAAAGTATCAATTAAACAATTAGCCAAAGAAGCTAATCCATTATTCGAAAAATTTTACAAAAATCAAAACAATATTTAATTTGGCTTATAGTGGTTTTATGCAGCAAAATGAATTAAAACGAGACCGCTATAAAAAATTAAATAACTTTTAAACTAACAAGAGAATTGTGTTCAAAATTTACACTCAGACGTAGTAATAGAACAATTTACGAAATTTTTATGTTTTTGGCATTTATAAGATGTGACATTTAAGTTATAAGTACATATGTAATTTTACGTTTTTTTTTATTGAAAACGACGATAGTATTATTATTATTCATCTAAACCTGTGGGCAAGTGATCAAAATTCGAATTAAAGAGATATGAGTAAGTCACTTTTATATCTACTGATTCAATAATAATCGATTAATGACGATTTTGTTTTATTAAGGTCCAGTTCCACCAATACAGATTAACTTTAATCTCGGTTTAATTTATTCTTCATTGTTTTCTAATTTTTAGAACTAGAGAGAAGAAAAAGTAAAAGTAAGTTGAAACGAGAGAGCATTAAAAGACTATTTTTATTTGTGTCACATAATGGTATATTAACTATCATTCTTACGGATTTCATGACTTAGTTCTCTTCGATTACATCTTTTTATTTGTTTACGTTGTTTCACTATCAACCTCTCTTATGATGTATCATGCTAGCGTAACGCTTTGTCAAACTGTCACCCAAGTATTGCTTTCTATGAGGACCCACCGTTTCTCCAATATTTCAATTCAATATCGTTACGTCCTCGCCAACTTGACAATTCCTGTCCTACGTTTTTCAATTATTCGGTGCATTCGAGAAATAGAGATGTACACTTAATTCGCTGAAATCACAATTTCGCGCTCGGCACAATGGAGGCTGGCGAACAAGAAGATTTACCGACGACATTCACCGTGTGAGTTATGTCATTAATTAAATCTACATTTGAAAATGCAATAGGAGATTGTATCTCTCTCTTTGCATGCCCTAAAAATGGACTATTCATCGCTTGCGAGTCAGAAGCGGCTGGGTTTATTGGACGTTTCCCCTGGCACAATTCTTTTTATTTTCGAGTTCCTCCGTAAAACGTGTCTCACGAAGGTTTTCGAGGAGCGTTCATGGTTTTTACATATACATATATTTCTGAGATGCCGTACACGGAACGAATCCACTTACGACGGCACCATACTCTTCCCATTTCCTTACCCTCGATCGAGATGTGCCGAACAAGATTTGATGTTTTTCCGAAAGATTTTTTGTCATTTATAATACATGCATGTTACGTACATGTGACTGAGCAACCAGGCATAAATATGTATTTGCGTAAGTCACTTTAGCAAAAAATCCGAGAGTACTAAAACTTCATCAATAATGAAAGGAAGTACTATCTCTGCCGAGGCGCGGAAAAATAAGTGAGAGAGAGAAGAAGAAAAAAAGCTAATCGTAAGTCGTGGCAAGTTCTTTGGCACTTGGACATTTTCAAATAGATCGCGCTTTAATCCTTCAAGAGAATTAAATCCGGAATTTTAAGAATTCTCGCGAATTCCGGCTCCCGGCAACTGTAAGTCGCTTCTCTATCTACTCGTCCTCTTCATTCCTCTCCAGTGCGTTCGCCGGCTACGGTGTGGTGGTCCAGACGCATCCTGGACAGGAAATTAAAAAGGACCACCCGCGGATGTTGCAATCTCACGAAATTCCGAGGCGAAAGCGATGATGCGGAACGAGACTTGCACTTTGCGGTACTACCGGCGCGCGGCAGCTGCATCGAGAGAAGCGGTCCTCTCGTATATCGATATATTGATTCGAATATGTTGGATGAGAGTGGTTATTGCAGAAGGAAGTTTTGCTTCCCTTCACATCGCACGTATACATCTCGTTTTCCTTTTTTTCGCGATACATTCAAGAAGTAAATTGGCTATTTAACTGTATATTCTGTGATTCCATTTTTCGTTTTATTATCCTAGTTATATCTACTTTTTCATAATTATACGAACAAATAGCATTCTGAGGTTTTTGCAGCGGCGTTGTCTAAACTGAGAAAAATTATACTGGTTTTATTTCCGATCTCGATTCTTGAGTTTCTGTCATACTTAACCACAAAACCATCAATTTGTGGATCTGCAGGTGCATATGTCTTTTATCTATTAAATATCTCTATATTTGCTTTTTTTTCTTTCGATCATCACGCTTCCTTGCCGGCACTATAACACACACAAGCGCAAACGTACATATATCATATTACATAATAAATTATCACACGTACAGAATTTTCTGTTTTAAAAGAAATTAAGAAATTATGTGGAGAGGAAGGAACTGGATGATGTACTAGATTCGTTGTTAACGAACAAAGGGTACTAATTAAGGACATTGAACCTTGAATTATGAAGGCTTTCAAGATCCTTGATATAAAAAAATAACATGAACAATGTATGTTTATTTTTAAGGATGTATCAGTTAAAGATATCATAAAAAAGTCATTATCAATCAATATTAGTCAAAAAGTTTTGGTTGCGAATATGTCTTAAAACCTACAATTACAAAGAACAAAACAACAAATAATTTATTGCTTATAATAATTTATATAGAGTGCAATGGCGATCTTGAGTAGTTTCAAATAAATACTTTTAAACAAGTAAGTGGATCCAAATCAACTTCTAGACGAATGTTTATTAGAGTTTATTAGTATATGTGGCGACTCGCCACTAGAGGTCTACGGGACTCACTCGGTTCGCGTAAGCACCGCGCCGCGCGAATTCCCTTTAAATAGAATATCATTCTAGATTCATTCCAGGCGTCTAAGGCAAGTCCCACACTACATC